>NC_141541.1:29247500-29547500 GCF_021556685.1 Rattus norvegicus | reverse complement strand
TTTTGTTCAGAGCTTCTAGTTTGATCGCCCTATAGAACATTAGCTATACATCAAAGATAGATTAGCTGTTCCAATTAGAACACCCTTCCTCCTCAATCTATTTAAAATGACACAACACCCATAATCTAAGAATAAACGTGGAATGATCTAGAAAGCAGGAGAGGAGGCATTGCAGAGAGTTTCTGGAAGCTAGGGAATCAGAAAGAAGGAGGTCATAAAGATGCTAGAGTAGAGGACCTCACAGATCAGCAGCCGTGGGTCAGGATGCATCGAACACCACTGCTGGTCCCAAGCATTCTAGAACCTCTATGGCTGGAGTACAAACACAGGGTCCTGGGTAGACCCTAGACAGACCAGCCTCAGGATAAAAATCATTGAAAGGAGCTCATGCAAGTACAGGGTCTGTGTCCTCTGCACATTTCTGCAGGCTGGCCCACTGCCCTAAATTCTTGGAGAGACCCTAAGGACACTTCCCCCGAGGAAGGGATCCCTCTTTAGGGAGGAGGAGAGAGAGAGGGATTTTTTTTTCTTTTTTTCTTTTTTTTTTTTTTTGGTTCTTTTTTTCAGAGCTGGGGACCGAACCCAGGGCCTTGCGCTTCCTAGGTAAGCGCTCTACCACTGAGCTAAATCCCCAGCCCCAGATTTTCAACTTGAAAGAAAAGAAATGAGAAACATAAGGGGCGAGGATAAGCCCTAGACCAGTGGGTCTCAACCCTCCTAACACAGTGGCCCATTAATACAGGTCTTCGTGTTGTTGGGACCCCCAACCATAAAATTATTTCATGGCTACTTTATAACTGTGATTTTGCTGCTGTTATGAATCATAAGGTAAATATCTGTGTTTTCCAATGGTCTTAGGTAACCTTGACCCCTGTGAAAGGGTGATTCAACCTCCAAAGGGGTTGAGAGGTCTAGAAGGTTTCTAAGTAACAAGATGAGGTCTGTCTCTGGCATGCTTGTTAGATTCTGTCTTACCTTATCTCTGGATATAAACACACCTGTCAGCAGGCCTGACTGACAGTCATCTCTTCCCTTCAGGGAACAAACTTACGGACATGATATCCTTAAGAAGGAAACTCATGTGTCCATCAACGTAAGGAGGACCCCAGAGATCCCTGAGAGTTGAGAAACACAACCTCTAGGCTGAGAGTGAACTGGGCACTATTTTTTAAAAGCACAAATCAAAATCATATTATCTCAAAAGAAACACTGAATGTTGAAGTGAAAATGGACCACCTATTTGAATACAGAGGCCCGGGAAATGAAAATGCTCCATAAAACCAAATTTTACAAACTGAGAAATGTTTTAGCTGGGCCAATTTAAATAGTAAGAATACACTGATGTGTCTATTTTATAAGAAATTAAGAACTAAAAAGCAAGCTGAGGAAGATGGGAGACATAGGAACAGTGACAATACACCACAATCTCATTAAGATGGCCAAAGGCTTGAGATTTCACTGCTGACCTGTGAACAAAAGGAACAGACGCAGATGTTCATTAGGCATGTACTCGTGGAATTTCTGAGCTTACCTTGAAAATAAAGGAATAAAATATTTGTAAAGGAGTTAGAATTTGACCAATATCGAACATTATTTTTTCCACCTGGACTGCCAGAAGGCATTGGAATAGTTGTTTACATGTAAGGTGCAATGGGGGTTGTTTTGAAAAAGACCAGGACTCAAAACAATTGTTATACAAAAGTCCTTTTGGAAACAAAAAATAAAAGGAAATGAATTCTCCAGCAAATCAGACAGTGAAGTCAGGAGAAAGATTAGAAATCAGAAGCTTGGTGATCGTCAGAAGGACGCACAGAGGGATAACTGTGGGCAGCAGACTCCAATGTGGCTGAGTTACCGATGCAGACCTGAGGAAGAACTGATGCAGGTGCAAGGGAAGGGCAAGCAGTCGTGAACTAAAACTGGATGGACCTTTTTTCTTACCACTTAGACTTCATGCTCACAGAAATTTCATCAAGTCTGTGTTGCTTTCAAATGTAAAAAAAAAGAAATAAGTAATGCATTTACAAAGATGCTCACACTGTTTTGTTCGGTTGATTTGGTGGAAGGGTTGTTTGTTTTGAGACAAGCTCTCCCTATGTAGACTGGGCTGGTCTCAAACTCAGACATACCCACTTGCCTCTGACTCTTGAGTACCAAAGCTAAAGACATACACCACCAGGTCATACAAATTTTAGGAGGAGTCATCGGGTAATAAAAACTACTCATCAAAAAGGATGCAAGTAGAAAATGAAGAAATGGCGTGCATTATGTGTTATTAGGGAAAGAGAATTTAATGCAGCCTGAAACACTCATACACCTATGAGAATGAGCAAATCAGATGCAGGCAGCATCCACCGGCACCGCTTGTCCAAATATGGAGAAGTGAGAATTCTCTCTGCTCCTGATAAAGCAAATTCAGTCACTGTCCAGTTTCTTACATACACTACCAATCATGTAGTTAGTTTACTATTCCAACAAACAGTTGAAAATCATTGTACACATACAAACTCTCCCAGGAACATTTGTAGTATTTTTATTCAAAGCTAAGGGGTTAGGATGGCAACATGGCTCAGAGGCTGAAGAGTTCTGAGAATTCACCTGACAATCTGAATTTTAACCCCGAGTCTCATGTGGTGGAAGAGGAATGCCTACTCCCAAAATTTGTTCTTTGATTTTCAAATGTGATCTGTAGTATGCACATATGTACACACACAAACACACACACACATACACACACACACACGTACACACATGTACATATGCATTAAATGATACAACTTTGCTGAAAATTTACAAGCCATCAATATGTTTTAGAGTTCAGAATAGATAAAGAATGGTACCTCTGAAATAAGTGGACTGGATGTGCTAAAATAAACGTTCTAACATGGAAGGAACTATCAAACAGGGACTTCAGGGAAATTTAAACACAGAACACTAATGCAATAAGTTAAAGGGACAGAGGGTTAGGGATGGCAGCGGGGTTGAATGGGACCAGGATATGTATGTATATGGGACTCTGATAATGAAACCCACTCTTTTGTATATGAACCAAAAAGAACTTAAAAAGGAGCTTAGGCTCAAAAGGCCATGTGTTCTGAAAGTGCAAAATGTGGAAAGCAAGATCAGTGGCTGCCAGAGGCCATCAGCAGTCCAAGAGGGCAAAGAAGACTTTAATTACAGTAGAGAAGACTATCAAATATTATATATACGTTTCATATAATTTTGTGTTTATAAACTATGATCCACTAGAATTGTAAGGGTCTCAGAGGTACTGCATAGCAAACTGAAAGAAGATATCACTTGAGTGTGAAAAAGATTGAAGTGTTTTTAAAGCTGTTATTCTTGATTACCTAGAACAAAAAATAATTTTTTTAATTTTCGTTTACAAAAAATATTATGGTGATGAAAGCAAAATGCCAAGGAAATAGGGCAGGTGAGATGGCTCCGTAGGCAAAGAACTTCCCATGAAGCCTGAGGACCTGAATTCTGTTCCTAGAATCCCTATAGAAGGGGAAGGACACACTGAGTCTAAAAGGTTGTCCAACCTTATTCTCTACCTTTAATATATGTGTGTGTTTCAGCTTCTCGTCAAGTCCAGGAGCTTACTACACCTCCAGATGCCCCAGCCTTCTCTCACAGACACAGACGCTTCTACTGGACCCATTCCTTCTGATCTATCCGCAGATGGTTCCACAGACCCTGGACAGCAAGGAAACTCTCCTAAGACTGGACAAACATCCCCATACACATTCTTGTAGGGTTCCTAGAGACACGTCACCACAAAACCAGCAGGAAGTAGCTAGAGATCACTATGACCCCATTTCTGCTTCACCATTGCCTCTTTCTCATTTTTTCCTTTTTAATTAAACCAAAATATGACCCATTTCAGGAAGGGTCTGCCATTAATTTAGGCTGTGATATAACCACTCCAGGTAAAGGTGGGAGGTAAAACAAATGGATGCTGTGAATGGATGGCAATTGCCATGGCAACAGATGCTCTGGTCCCTGTCACCTATGGGTGACATTATTGTCATTGCTGGGTTCGGAGGCAATCTGCAAGTAACTGTTAAGCCAGTTCCTGATACCAGCAGACCCTGTGCATACCATAGCACAAACCCTCCCCAAACCAAATTGACAACATGACCATTTAGCAAAATAACAATAACATGAACTTTCCTAGAGCATATGACCTTCCCAGTTGTGGGCTTTTGACCAGTATTACAACAGCAGGCAAGAAATTGCTTCCTATAGAGGAAACCTCAAATTCAACAGAACATGACTAAAGAACACATAAAATAAGGAAGTCAATACAAGATATGACTAAGTTTACCATAGATAGAATTACTAAAGAAAAGCCAGACTAAAATGATACTATAACTCAATAATTCAAATAAAACTCTCCATGGAAAGTCTCACCAACAGAATGGGTCATGCAGAAAACTTAGTATCTGGCCTGAAAGTCAATGTAAGGGAATGGCTCACTCAGTCAAGGTCAATAATAAATTTATTAATATCCAGGAAGGGAAGCTGAGAGTGTTTTGGGATACTTTGGAGATACATTACCTTTGTATCATGGGCACTGAATAATGAGAATACCATAGCAAAGGCATGGAATAGTAGACCCAGTCACAAAAGAACTCACATGGTATGTACTCACTGATAAGTGGATATTAGCCCAAAAACTCAGAATACCCACAATACAATTTACAAACCACATGAAGCTCAAGAAGAAGGAAGACTGAAGTGCAGAAGCTTCAGTCTTTCTTAGAAGGGGGAACAAAATATTCACAGGAGGAAATATGGAGACAAAGTGTGGAGCAGAGACTGAAGGAAAGGCCATCCATAGACTACCCCACTTGGGGATCCATCCCACAAACAGTCACCCACTATTGTGGATGCCAAGAAGTGCATGCTGGCAAGAGCCTGACATAGCTGTCTCCTGAGAGGCTCTGCCAGAACCTGACAAATACAGAGGTGGATGCTCATAGCCAACCACTGGACTGAGAACAGGGTCCCCAATGGAGAAGTTAGAGAAAAAAATGAAATAGCTGAAGGGGTTTGCAACCCCATAAGAAGAACAACAATATCAACCAACCAGATACCACAGAGCTCCCAGGGACTAAACCACCAAGCAAAGAGTACACATGGAGCAGAAACCATGGTTTCAGATGCATATGTAGCAGAAAATGGCCTCAATGGGCATCAATAGGAGAGGCCTTTGGTCCTGTGAAAGCTTGATGCCTCAGTATAGGGGAATGCCAAGGCAAGGAGGTAGGAAGAAGTGGGTGGGTGGGTGGGTGTGTGGGAGAGCACCCTCATAGAAGCGGGAAAGGGGGTGGAATAGGGGGTTTCTGGAAGGAAAACCGGAAGGAGGCTAACATTTGAAATGTAAATAAAGAAAAGTATGAAAGGCATGGAATATACTTTAGGTAAAATCATAGAAGAAAAATTTCCACACCCAGAGAAGGAGATGTCGGGGAAGTTTAAAAAAAAAAAAAAAAGACCTTCAGAACACCAAGTCGGGCAGCGTCAGAGAAGAAACTCATAGCTAAAACATTAAAAATGCAGACTAAAGGAAGGCATTGAGAGTTCTAAGAGAGAAAGGACAAGTACTTTAAGGCCCATAAGAATGATACCTGAGTATTTGACAGAAAGCTTTAAACCACGAAGCCCTGGAAAGGTCTGTTTGACATTCTCTAAGAGCACAGCTGTCAACCCATACTGTTATAGCCACAAAAACTATTATTCAAAATTGAGGGAGAAATGTTTTAGAGTACCATGCTATAAACAAAGAAATTTACGGCACTAAAGTCTGGGGGGGCACCCTCTTGGGGACAGGAGAGAGGAAGAATAGGCTGAGGAAATGTAGGATCGAGGACCAGGAAGGGGGGGGGGCAACAAGTGGACTGTTAAAACTAAAAGTAATAGTGATGATGATGATAATAATAATAATAACAATAACAATAACAATAACAATAATAAAAAGAATACTGAGAGGGGGCTGGAGAGATGGCTCAGCAGTTAAGAATAAACACATCCAGAGAAATGGGGAAGCAAGTAGATGCTTGGGAGAATTGGGGAAAATCCAACCAATGTGGTTTGCTGTATTAGTAGACTTAAAAAAAGAAGCAAACCATATGATCATACCGATAAAACAAAAAAAAATTATGTGTAAAATTCATCACCCACTTATGCATTTTTAAAACGCTCTCTGTAGATCTGAGATAGAAGGCATTTCTTAACTTGTTAACCAGCATTCACATATATGGTAAGGGCCCTTCAGGTTCTTGTCTTCCTGAAGGAAGGAATTCAATCAAGGGCCTGGAGGAAGAGGCTTTAAGGGAGGGAGTGAGAAGGGTAACTTCATCCATAGGAGCAGGAGGGCAGAAGGGCAGGGACTGGGGATGGCAGAGAGATAGGGAGAGAAGCCACCAAAATGAAAGATGTTCTGAAATTCAAAGATAATTTAAAAATGAAGCCGGGGATAACTGGGAGGGGGAGGGGAGGCTGAAGCAGAACTCTAGCAGAGCCAAGCAGAGTAAGCAAAGCCAGGGAGGAGAGGCTGGGGTCCGGGGAAGCAGCCCAGGGGGTTCTGTTTGTAAATTTTAAAGAGGCCTTATGAATATTTATGAGGCAAGGAACATATTTATAGGATAAGATGGTCTTTTCTTTCTCCCCAAATCTCCTTCAGCCCAACACTGAAAGTCCTGGGCAGTACAAGGCAATAATCGCGTGATGAAAGACAAGCAAAATGGAAAGAAAAAAATTGCATGCAATTCCCAGTGTGAGGTGCTTATGCTTATATTTACAACTTTTTAAAACTACACTGGTGTGGAAGCCACGTGCATCTGGAAGAAATTGCCTTTGAGTTTTTAAATTTGAATCTCTTTGTAGTTTCACAGTGCAGCATCATACTCTTTCGTGAGGCTCAATCAGCAGTGGTAGCAAGCTTCTTGCCCCAGTCAGCCAGCCATTCATGTGCAATCCAAGAACCCACAGCCCACAGTGCACTGTATCAGGACGTGAGACGTTCAACTCTTTATTATGAAAGAGGCCTCAGGTCAGGTGACTTGGCTCAGCTGCACGCTGCCATATCCACTCACGGCCTCTAGAGACTCGGACCTCAGTGGGGACTGTGAGGAAATTAAATGATAGGGAATGAACCAATGACAGACAGAGACAGACAGAATAACTGGGATCCGGTGGTCTGGAGCTGGAGCACTGCTGGAGATGTTGAAGCAAGCCGGAAGCTCAGAATGTTTATTATATAGAGTTGAACAGAAAGGCACCGTTACTGCATACAGGAACCAGGAGGCCCGTTGTTACCCTTAGATAAGCAAGGAGGCAGGTTTCTGATATACAACTGGATCAAGAGGATAAGTTTAGCTAATCTCAGTAGGTCATCAGGAGCTGGCTCTGGGTGAGGGTGGGAAAGCGGGTATGCATTCTTTTTTTTTTTTTTTTTTTTTTTTTGGTTCTTCCCCCCCCCCCCCCCCCCCCGGAGCTGGGGACCGAACCCAGGGCCTTGCGCTTCCTAGGTAAGCGCTCTACCACTGAGCTAAATCCCCAGCCCCGGTATGCATTCTTTATGCACACTGTCAACATGTACACGTGGATCACGGGAAGGCGTTGGCATCTCTCCATGAGCCTGAGGTTTTGGAGTCCTTGACATGGCCTTGCCTGTGCCAAGAGCAGAGGCTCACTCAGGTCTTGCTTACTCGAGATTTCCTCTGGCACTCAAAGTAGACTGAGTGGTCTAAGCATATTCAAGGTAGGCAAGGCTAAGCTGCTATGACGTTTGATAGGTTATATGTATTAAATGCTTTTGTGTCTTTTATTCAACATCATGGCTAGAATGTGTCATTTAACAATCAACAGTCTGAAAAGTCTGTCTAAAAAAAAAAAAGAAAAAGTCTGTCTGTAGCAAAATTCTGCACTTGAATGTTTCAATTTCCATAAAACAAAAAAGAAACAAACAAACACACAAAAATAATCTGCTATCAGTCAGTCCCAAAGTCAGTCCTTGAATTTTGCCAGCATTCACATGAGCACTACCTAGCAGCCGTGTTCTTGATGCAGGGAGGCCCTGCTACCACTGTGCTTGGTTACACTGTAACCCATAGCCTCTTCCCACTTCTCTGGCTCTCCTCTCCTCCTAAGCTGTGTTTCCCATCACCAATTAAAGCCATCGCCATACCTACTGTTGTGGCTACTGGCACAGAGCATATATGTGCTTTATTTCCGTGATTGACCAAGCACAGGCTTCCACTGTCATAGAGAACGGAGCTTCTGCCTCCCAAGTTTTCACTCTTCGTTTGTCCGAAAGGTTAATGCCATTTGTGGTGATTTACTTCAGTTTAGTCTTCACCATCCCTACAGGTGCTCCCACGGTTACTAAATCTATTGTCATCATCTCGACCACCATTCCTTCCGCCACAGCTGCCACCAAGGTCACCATGCCCACTGACGTCTCCTCCACCACCAAAATTGTCACTCCATGGTTACCACCAAACCTTCCAGAACCATCTCAACCCCCATGACATCTTTTGTGGCTTTGTTCATAGTGTGGCCAGTCAGTTTCTATTTCTGAAGAACCAGGGTGTTCAGAGTCAGTCACGGTCAGCAGCAAGGACAGAAACGAAGCTCCTCATCCACCCATGGCCTAGTTCAGTCAGGATTTCTGTCACCTCTGTTTTCCTCTCTTAGATTCACAGGCAACATTCTTCAGTGTCTCCTTTAATGCCACCAGTAAAAAGGTCTTTTTCAAGATCAGTGGGGACCTGGTCTCTGAAAACCTTCTCCCGACACAGTTATTGCTGCTTCCAAAACTCTTCCATCCAGAGAAAGTGACAGGCATAAAGGCCCCAGAGCGCTGGGAGCTTGGACCTCTCAGTCCCATGCAGCTGGCCAGTGTTCCCCAGAGCTCTCCACAGCTCCTCAGATCTTACAGAATCTTTCAAAGCTCCATCCCCCTCTCCCTATGAAGCACTTTGCAGATGGTCAGAATCTTCTGGAAATGTTGACATGGCCGCAGTGAAGAGATTCTAACGGTGCTTCCAAGTGCTGTCCGAGGACAGAGCAGAGCAAACGGCATTTTGATTTACTGATGCCCTGCTCACGATAGGTTTATGTGTGGGCTTCAGTTAAGAATGTAACCCGTTATAAAGTGAGGAACCTCTGTTTGCTAATAAAGTGATTGTCAACAGAGAAAATCCCCTGTGTTCTCAAAAAAAAAAAAAAAACACCTCTAAGTGAATTTAGCAAAGTTGTAGAATTTGAGATCAACAAAAGAAAGATTGCATTTCTATGTTCTAGAGAAATAATCAGGCAGAAACTGCTGAGCTACAATGTTTAAGAGAGACTAGAACACCAGTTATGATTACTCCGAAAATGTAGTAGTTACACTCGAATGTAACACAGAATTTACAAGATCTGTATACTGAGAATTCCATCAGGAAACCAAAGATTTGAATTAGCAAAGGTGCTACTTCTATAATCTGAAAACTCGGTCTTATAAACATGTTTGTCCCTAAAATGATCAGCAAACCAATTTCTTTGAAACACCCTAGTAAATCAATTCAACAAAGTTATTCTAATATTGCTAACAGAATTTTGAAAAATTGAAGGAGAAAAGTAAGAAGAAACCCTGTGTAGGTTTACTGCATAGCTACCAGTAATCAGTGGTATTTCTCCTGAAGGGTAATTATGGGATTATAAAAAGTAATGTCTCTTAAGGACTTAGGGGAGCCTCGCGCACACAAGTGTTTAACATGTGTTCGCTATTAAGCCAAGATGTCACTGCTTAGGTTCTGCCTCCAGAGGGATGTAAAGCAAGATGTTCACACACGTAAGAACCAGTGTTAGAGCGAGAATTTTACATCCCCTCACCCACCCTCAATACAACACTTACTCTGTCCTGGTCAGGTCTCTGTTGTCAACTTGACACGAGCCAGAGCTATCTGGGAAGAGGCGCCTCAGTCGTAAGAATGCCTGCCCACATTGTCTGTAGATGAATGAATGAATGATTCATGATTAATGAGTGATGAATGCTTGATGCAGTTCAGCCTATGAGGGACAGTGACACCCCTGATACAGGAGAGCAGGCTGAGTAAGTAATGGGGAGCAAGTCAGTGAGCAATACTTCTTTATGACCTCTTCTTCAGTGCCTGCCTCCAGGTTCCTGTCTTGGTTCCTTCTCTGACTTCTTTAGGTAATGAGCTGTAATTTGCAAGATGAAATAAACCCTTTCCTCCCTAAGTAGTTTTCAGTCATGGTATTTATCACACCAATAGAAACCCTACCAAGAACCATTTACCGCCATGTACCCAAATGGAATTACCATACCAAGACTGTAATTACATTCTCACTCATTGCTTCTTATCTATGGACAACAAAAACCCAAGTTTTCTTTAAAATATGTCATATCACAAATACTGCAATATTTTGTGATTCCAAGTGGCCTAACTATTCAATTATTTTTGTTGCTATCTTTCTCGCTAGAAGGTCAATCTGATGGTTGTCCTTGACTCTGTCATGCCAGTAATGGGTCTCAGATATATTTAAGGATTAAAACTTTCCATTTTGTAAAACATAAAATGCCTTGTCCACTTCCTATAAATGATTCATTATCAAGTGTGAGCATCCCAATAAGCTTTTGCTTCACAGATGTAGGAACATCTTCATCTGTGTGCATATGATGCTTGCCTTCCTAAGCCAGTGCTGTGTCAGTCCTACACCTGCATAGATGAGAAGAGTTTAAATGGATCTCCTCAATACATTCCATGAAATATTGATTAAAGGTCTAGTTGAAATAAGTGTATTAATGTAGGCTTAAAGCACTCAAGTGAGTAAAAACACCCCAAGGGGAAATGTTTCGGTCAAGCAAGTGAGACAAAAATTGATACATCGAAATGGTGAGAATGTTCCTGGGTACACAGCTCCTTCTTGCAATCTTACACAGCAAGACAGGACTTTTAACAAATGCCCCCAGCGATAAAAGCTTGGTTCTTGGAGGGAGGGCTAAGGTGGGAGAGGAGAGAAGTCAAATGGACACAAACAGGAGGCCGACAATGACAAAGAGCCTCCCGTGGAAACTCACGGAGAACACGAAACCCACTTTCCCTTTGATTTGGTTTTTTGTTCCCATCTGGGCTCAAAGAAGCACAGAATAAGCTGTTCCTTTCTGGGGCTTTTAAAGGAAGAATTCTGCAGGAGCCATGGGCCTCTCTCCCACTCCCTGTATTTAGTTATCTTCATTGACTTGCTCTGTCTTGAACCCTGTCTGTAATTTACTGTGCTGCCAGGGTTCTAGAGACAGATCAAAGTACCACAGGTAGAAGAAACCTCTGAAAATCATTAGTTGAATAAGCCCCTCGTTCTCATCAGTTAACTACTTCAGAAATTGTGTGACTGGAACAGAAGTATCGCTAACATGGAAACTATGGAGTGCATAGATACACAGGACAAGGGAATTCATACAGAACTTTCAGTCCTTCCAGCTTTCTAGAAGAGGAAACAGAAAACTGCAAACCTGAAAACCATTGTTTAGAGACTCACAATAAGCAACTGGCAAAGAAGAATGAGGAGTCAGGATTCTTCAGCGCCTACTATTGGTCCAGAACAAAGGGTGATGACACCCCACTAATGTGAATTTAGAAGTGGGTGGGAACTTCTATGGTTTCGATAAAATGTTTGTGGGGTGCCATTGCCCTACTGACAGGAAAACTAAACGTGTCATATATCCAGGGCAGTCCTTGCAGGGAGATTTATCTTTCCAGTGATGTCAATGCAGTTCCCATGACCAATCATGGGTAACCCTCTTCCACCCTACCACATTGATCTATGACCATTTTGACCTTGCTGCATTGATGAGTACTTGATTATTGGTATCATCTGTGTGAACTCTCCTCCCATCTCAGTACCCAAAACCCATTCCCTCTCTTCTACACTCCATGAGTGGATTTCCTTCCTTGAAGTTCCAGACAAAGTGTGTGTGTGTGTGTGTGTGTGTGTGTGTGTGTGTGTGTGTGTGTGTGAGAGAGAGAGAGAGAGAGAGAGAGAGAGAGAGAGAGAGAGATCAATCCTAGGAGCTACAGCAGGCCTTGAGACCATGCCCAAACTTTAAACAATCATGGTAATTTTATTTCTTTCTATTTTCTAATTTTTTATTGATTTCTTATGAATTTTACATCATGTATCCCAAAGACACTCACTTGTCAGTCCTTCCATATCCACCCTCTACCCACCAAAAGAAAAAGATCTTGCTATTGAAGTTGCCATGTTTCAAGATGTGTCACACAATAGATACCTTTTTGCTCAAACAGCTTTACTTGCAAATTTTCATTACAATGAGTCATTCATTGGTCTGGTTTGAGGCCTCTGACTTCTGCTACACTGCCAATACTGGATTCTTACTGAGACTCTTCTCAGATATCCTGCTTTCCCTGAATCATAGAGATCTCAGCAGCTCATGGGGGTGGGGGGGTAGATGTTGTGGCGACCCAGCTCAAAGCCCAGGATCTGGGCGGTAGCTGTGTTGGTCAGCCTGGCAGCCCTTCCACTTTGCTGAGGTGAGGGGCAGGGGCAGCTTAGCACAGTGCTGGATATCAATGTAGACTCAGACTGCAGCCTAGACCAGGGATATTGTCATAGCCTTTTGGCCTTTGAAGGTAACGTGAACCTGGGCCAGCAACATAGACCCTGGCTAAGATAGGACCCTGGACCCAGACTTGGCTACCTTGTGGGAAAGAATGGGCCTGGATGTCACCATGGCCTCTGATGGCCTCACAGGCCCTCATATCTGCCTGCTCCTCATTGCCTCATATCTTCCGTTCCATTTCTTTCCACAGTGTAGGAACCACCTGGCTTCACCTTCTTTCCCATCTCTCTACAGCCTATTCCCTCTTCATGTATCTCTATCATGTATTTGATCATTGTCGTGGTGCCTGCAGTGAGGCTGGGGCAGAGTGGGCGCTTAGGTGTCTTCTGGCCACCGCCAGCCCAAGCTATTTCTGCCTACAATTTATAGTCACCTAGGAAGAGGAAAATTCAGTTGAAGAATTGCTCAGGCCATACTGGCCAGTGGACATGCCTGTGAGAGATTATTTGATTAATGATTGATTGATGTGGGAGGACCCAGCCCCCTGTGGGTGGCTCCATCCCTAGTCAGTAAACAACAATGCTCTGTGGCCTCTGCTTCCGGGTTCCTGTTTGAGTTCTTTCCTCCGTTTTTCTGTGATGGACTGTTAGCTAAAAATGTGGGCCAAGTAAAACTTTTCTTCCATAAGTTGCTTTTGGTTAGAATGTTTCATGATAGCAACAGAAAGCCAACTAGAGCAAAGGGCTGTAAGTCCCACTTGATAATTTATATAGTCGGGGGGCAAGATATAGAGCCTCGTGTTCACAAGCCAATTGTTATTAGATTCTGTTTTATAGACATGTTGAATACTTACATGCAATATAGTATACATAATTATATATGATATATATATATATATTTAGGAATATAGCCCTAAATGTTATTTAGATGCTGTGGTCTATAAAGGAACACACGTCTTAGATACCACAGGCAGAGTTCTTGTGATAAAAGGCAACATTCCTTGTGATAAAACCTGATCATCACATAGAGAGTTGGACTCTAACAGTTCAAGCCAGGCATCTGTTGTGTTTGATAGCTGGCTTCATCCTCAATTCTTTTCAAGTGGAACAGAAACTCCAAGAGATGGTGGGGGAGAAGGTTGTGGAAAATAAGGACATGCATGATAAACTGGGACCAAAGGAAGATGTGGTTTTAAATATGAAAATATGCATAATAATTAACCTGGTCTCACCTCTAAATGATGATAACTTCTGAAGGCTTGCCAAGGTGTGTGAAGGAAGCTTTCCTCTTACATTATTGCACTTCTATACTCTCCTGTGAATTGGCTGTTACACAAGTTACTCAGTTTCCACCTTTCTACCACTTACCGGGATGCCCACCATACATTAGGAAGCAGAAGAGATCCCAGATGAACAAAAGGGAATCTTAGGATGGGAAGACACGGGCGAGAGAGACAGTTCATGTAAACAGTATAGTGAGAAGTACATGTGGGATTTTCTGCCCAAGCATCCTCAGGCTCCAGCATGGACTGGTATGATGTCGCTGTATTTTCAGCCTGGAATAGAGAAGGGAAGGCTGTTATTATCCTTCAGGAGGAAGCCCTCCCCAGATAAACACCCACAGTAGAAACAATCTTCCCCCACATCACAGCCCCAGCTGAACACAGATGCTGAAAATTTGCACATGGCCATGTTGTTACCCATCCCTGAGAACCACGGAAGGAACGGAACACCCCTCAGGGTGCTCTGGATGTTGGAGAAGCTGCTCCTGGCATTCATCCTGTATAGGGTGGATGGGACTGATCTGGCTGGCCAGGCATGTAATCCATCAGATATCGGTCTCAAAAAAAAAAAAAAACTTGGTTGGGTATCACTCAGAGAAAAAGCAGGCCTTTCCCACTCCACACAGTGGCAAAGGCAAAGGCCAGCGCTAAAATGAGTCTAAAGCATTTAAAAACAAATTCAACCATATTCTATTAAAGCAATCCTCACAGTTTCACAGTTTAATGCTATAATGTATAGAAAAGGATTATTGATTAAAAAATGGTTCATAAGATACGTTCCTAAATATATATATGAAAACATAATTACGTATACTATATTGCATGTAAGTATTCAACATGTCTACAAATCAGAATTCAAATGGATACAAGTTACTTATAAAAATTAGACTTTAGGACATACACACAGGAGAACTATCCCTCTCAGAAACTGATAGTTAATTGTGATTATGCTGACATTTACCTCCTTTCTGACACAATCAAAAAGAGCATGGGTCAGAAATGCTTCTGGGAGGCAGAACCACCAACTCCACATCTTTTGCACATAAATGATTATGTTTACAAAATGGAGAAATGTAAACTAGGCCATAGAGTCTCATCAAATTTTAATTTGAAATCACATAAGAAATTAGAATTTACCCATATTGTTGGAATATATTTAATAATCTATCAGTCAAATGAGAAATCATAATGAACATAGAATTTTCAGTATGACGGCTAGCTCTAGGGCTGGTAAGATGGCTCAGTGTGGGAGGCACTTGTGTAAGCCTGGAACCCTGGGTTGAATCCCAAAATCCATATACAAATGGAGAGAATGGAGCTGTCCCCTGGTTTCCACATGTTCATCATGACCTATGAATACACACACACACACACACACACACACACACACACACACACACTATTTACATGCATGCACACAATAGAAATAAATTTTACAAACAATTTAAAAGAAGTTAAGCATGGAGACTAAAACAAACAAACAAACAACTTCTTGTGCATGTGGGATATAGCCAGATAAGTTTTTAATTGGAAAAATTGTAGCCTTAAAGTAATATTTTAGTAAACAAGAGAGGCTGTCCTTGCTCCCCTTGGCCAATTTGTCAATTGATTAAATGCACATTTATATTGCAAACATATCTGCCTCCCCGGTTCTACATTAAGAATCTATAACTATCACATCACACTTGGATCATTTGATAATTTACAGTTTTTTTAAGTATTTAAAAATAAATTCTATGCTTTATGTCATGTTACTTATACATATTTTAATAAGGTACAGGGATTTAATATATGGCAATCATGTATTTTTATCAATTATATCATTCCTTTCAAACCAAGTGCTTGGTTTGGTTGTCTACTTTACTGTAGTGTCTTTTCAGAAAGAGATTTTTGTTTTATTTTTAATGGTACGTAGGTGGATATGGGCATGGGAGTACAAGTTCTCATGGAGGCCAGAAGAAGACGTTGTGTTCCTTGGAGTTAGAGCTACAGGCAGCTGTGAAATGCCTGATGTGGGTGCTGGGAATTGAACTTGGGTCCTCTGTAAGAGCAGTGTGTTATTACCTGCCGGCCATCTCTCCAGCCCTTGTGAATGTCTTTTAATGTACTATTTTATATTCTCATCTTCACTGTATATTTCTTTTTACATTTGGGGGATGTACTTTGTTTTCATTTTCTTACTTGGGAAGTAGAATTGGTTTGGGTCAGTCTACCTCCTCATTACCCCAATAATCATGCTGCAGTCTCTGGGAAAGTCTGTCCCAACTCACCATCCTAGACACTGGAAAACATGCCAGTTGGTTGAACTCAAAAACAAAGTATTCATCAAAAATTTATTTTTTCCAAAAAGTTTTAATTTTCCAGTAAGTCAAATGATATCAGAATACTTAAAGAATACCATCTTTTTATCCACACATACACAAAAAAATGAACATTCAAAACACTTATTAGAAAAAAAATAAGAAGGAAAAATATTCCACAGGAAATCAAGCAAAATCTTGATTAGTATTTACAACTAAGAAACGCAATTTAGTATTTCTAGCACAGTGAAATATGTCAGTGGGTCTAGCCACAGTGGCTAGAAGGAAGACACGTTGCCTCCACCCTTCCCCTGAGCATGAAGGTAAGTTGGTTATTGGGTTCAGTTATGAACTCTGTAGATGGCTCATTCAGACTTACTATGAGCTCAATATACATTGAGAGGGCAGGATGGGTATCAAATGGAATATTCCCCACCTATGGCTTTTTATATATAAAAGACTCACTAAAACCATGTAAAATTATCTTCCCCAGAAGACTTAGTCATTTCCCATTATCACTGAGAAATTTCCAGAAGTCCCTAAATAGTGTTAAGTTCCTCCCTGTGTTCCAAGCTATCAAAAATGTGGTTTATTTCACGTCACTGACTTGCCCAGTGACCCATCAGATGTATCTTTGAGAATAAAAACACACACTGCCGTGAGAACTCCAGGATGACCAGTCATCACTTGCTGTTTCAGCTTTGTAACAGAGAGGCCCTTCCCTAGAGGGTCTTCAGTGAGGAAGAACGTGCCCAGAGTTCTGTGGAGATGAGTAATTCTGACTAGAGGGTGATCTGCCATTGACACCAAAGACTGGGTGCTATGATTCCTGGTTTTAGCTCCATTGCTACATGACCGCAATTGTCATGGTAAGTCCCTTAACTGCTGTGGCAGAGGACTTCCAGGTGTCAGCCTAATAATATAACAGCTTGTCATCCTTCAGTATCCCCTGAGCCCTGAGCTTCAGAAGATTCTTTGCTTCCTGTTCATAGATAGCAGAAGAGGCTGACCAGGATGAGGATGCTCCACCAGGCCGAGGTTTGCCCACAATGACTCGCCTACTTCCCAACAGTAGGCATCTAATGCTGGTCCTATCACACTTTGTAAATCCAGTCTTCAGAGTTCAAAGGAATGTAACAGTGAAAGACTTAGGTCATCTGTCACAGCAAAACCAAACCATTTATTTAAGCACTCTAGCACATGGTTTACTGTGGTAAAAGAGCACAGTGGTAGGCAGCGTTTCACAGTGGGCTCTGGCACCCTGTAATCACTGAGGAGCGTAGACTCTTCTATACTTACAGCGACTTTGTATTCTTCAACTTTAAGGTGATCTAAAAAGTGATACATGTTTAAAGGAAACTGCATCTCCAATTGGGAAGTTGCATGTTTCCATGAGCTAGTAATATACGGGCTGATGGTTTCAGATACTGGGCAGCAACAATGAGTCACACTCCCTAGTCATCCATGGAGTAAAGGCAACTGCACAGACAACCCCTAGTTGTCCATGAAAGTAAGACAATACCACAGACCACCATGTTGCTCGACTAAGCTGTAGTGAAAGGCAGATGCGCTAAATACTCCAACTTACAATAGGTTCATTTGACTATAACACAATGAGTCTCCAACATGGGTCCAAAAATTAAAATAAAAGAGGGCTATTACTTTCCATTATCTAATACCTTTCTTTAACTTCTTGATATGATGTCTATCTTCACTGATTTCACTAGCATTCAAAGAAACCATCATGTAGGAAGGGAGGTTCACTGAAGACCAGAAGTCTGTACTAGTGATGAAGCCAGATGAGCTGTCCACAAGGCTCCTTCCAAGCCTTGATATTCTGTGATCCATTAGGTCTTGCTCCTCATTTAGCAGAAAAGTGGTCTGGGAGTTTGGGGGTTGGAAAGCCCACAGCAGTTTCCACAGATTCAGCAGCAGCAATTACATGGACCTTGATTGTTTCTATAGCTGAGAAACATCTCTGAGAGGAGTATAAATTAATAATCTGCCCCTGATGTGTATCTGAGTATGCCTATCAAGATTCAAATAAGCATTTAAATCAATAATGAATGCAAAATAAACTGGTTAAAAGGCGAATCAACCAGCCCAATGCAATTTTCCTGGTGTCGTATGTTCTGTCTTTGTTTCACATTAATAGGAAAAGAAATTAAATATCAGCCTTGGGGATCTTTCCACTTTATCATCTTAATTACTCCAGCTGGATTGCTTAAATATTCTAGTCAGTCTGAGAAGAGATGGAGATAAGATTCATTTTCTTAGCTAGGATCATATGACAAGAAATCGGCAGGTGTTATAGATGAACTAACACAGCTACTGATTCTCTGAATTTTGAAGTTACAAATTCTCTGAATTTTGAACCAGTTGTGGGTGAGTCTATGTTATAGTCTTGAACAGCTACAAGTAACTGATGGTGTGTGTGTGTGTGTGTGTGTGTGTGTGTGTGTGTGTATGCGTGTGAGAGAGATGAATAATTGCAGAAGATCATGATTTTGAGAAGGACATAGGGGAGGTTGGCTTTCAGGTGACTGTACTCAGAAGTATATATTTTTAAAAAAAGCTTACATAAAACAAGTCCATGCTCATGAGAATTTCACCAGGGTTCTTTAGCTATTCGGTAAACAAGCTGTCCACGTCTAGTTCAGTCAGCTGTTAGTCTATGAATATGACAATATCTAAGAATGAATGCACAGAATTTAACAAAAAAATGGCCAATCTCCAGAGAGATAATTAAGAAAACTCTGTTATGAAAGTTCCAGAGGAATGATGCCCTCTTCAGGCCTCTGCTGACATCAGACACACGTGTGGTACACAGGCATACATGCAAGCAAAATATGCAATACACATATTTTATTAAATTTAATTTAAAATCTATGTCAGCAATTGTCTGTCAGTTTCCACTTCTAATCCCACTCTCTTAAAGACTGATGTATAAAGGCTTATTTTCAACACACAATTGTAGTTTGGGCTGTAAGAACACCATATCTAATATCTACTAACAGATACACCTGCAATTTCCTTTTTCAATGTAACTTTTTAATTTCTGTGCATTCATTCTTAGATATTGTTATATTCATAGACTAACAGCTGACTGAACTAGACGTGGACAGCTTGTTTACCGAATAGCTAAAGAACCCTGGTGAAATTCTCATGAGCACGGACTTGTTTTATGTAAGCTTTTTTTAAAAATATATACTTCTGAGTACAGTCACCTGAAAGCCAGTAATTACAATAACTTAAAATTCTGAAATGAGTTAATAATGTATCACACTAATAAATCACATCCAAGGTATTATTTTTTTAAAGATTTATTCATTTATTATATATAAGCACACTGTAGTTGTCTTCAGACACACCAGAAGAGGGCATCAGATCTCTTTACAGATGGTTGTGAGCCACCATGTGGTTGCTGGGAATTGAACTCAGGACCTCTGGAAGAGTAGTCGGGTGCTCTTAACCGCTGAGCCATCTCTCCAGCCCCATCCAAGGTATTATTATCCTAGCAATATCAGAATCATTTTGTCAATCAACATAATTTATTACACTGATGATTCAAACTGATGATGTTAAAAACAGTATTGTCCCTCTAGAAGAAAAAAATGATTTTGTTAAAAATCAGCAATCATCTCCATTAAAACTCTCTAAAAATAAGAAATGAAATTTTTCTTAACATAATAAAAGACAGTTTTTCAGAGAACAGCTAACATCAAGTTGATGGTGAGACATTTTACATAGTTAAGACAAAAATAAGCCCAGGATGAACACTGTTGCCTATGTTAGTCAACACTGGCAGGTAAATTTTTGCCAAAGAAATAGGTTAAAGAGAAAGCAAGCTTTAAAGATGAGAAACAAAAAATAAATTATCAAACCAGAGAACATAGGCTCAACTAATACTTCTCAACTTGTACATGTTGGGAGTAGTTCTTCATGATTAAATTATAGATTCACTCTTAACCTCAGAAGATTTCAGACTTGAGTTGCAAATTTTACGTTCCTAACTACCTTGGTTAAGGGATAAAAGCAGCAGACATTTGTACGTGAGTCAGTCACTATGGGTTCTCTGTAGCATGAGTTTTAAGTGTGCTATAGAAATGGGTCAAATGGTTAAATCAAGTTGATCGTTTCCATATAACACCAGGTTTTCCTGCTGAAGGACTCCTCATAACTTTTAGCATATTTCCCCAAGTCAGAATACTTTGGAAACAGTTTGGTGGATGGTGCTCCCAACATACCAGGCCACAGAGAACCTCCCCCACTGTCTTGTTTAAGATATCTCAGGGTGTCATTGTCCTGTGAGACATATTTGGGGAAACACGTCTGGATTTGTCCCTCATTTCACCAATAAATGATCATCTGAGGTCCAGAGATAAGAGGTGACTTGCTGGAGAACCTTAGGTGAACCCATAGAAAGGCAACTCAAAGTCTGACTCTGCTCATCCAGTCCTTGCTTGGCCTAGGTGTCCGCCTCACTCAGAAATGTTTCTGACATTATTTCCTCACAGGTCAGAAGACCAGGAGCCCCCAGTCAACATGCAAGTATTTCCTCCTGAGGCCTCTTCCTTAGCTTTCTTACCATGTCCCCAAATGGCCGCGCCTCTGTATATACACATGTCTGTGTCTCCTGCTTTCCTGTTCAATAGGACACCAGCCATTTTGGATGAGAAACCAACCATATGACCTTGTTTTACTTTAATCATCCCTCTGAAAAATCTACCATCAAATGAATCTATAAGGCTTCAGCATACAAACTGGGTGGCAACCAGCCCATAGCCATTTTTCAATGCCCACAACAGCCTCGAGTTCTCAGGTGCTGTACACATCTCATAGAGTCTACCAGATAGACTGCACAGCACACACTTACATTAGGATTTGTAACAGTAGCAAAATTACAATATGAAGAAGCAACAAAATAATATGAGGGACTACATTAAAGAGTCACGTCATTAGAAAGGCTGAGAGTCACTGTATTTGATCATGATCTCTTTCTACCTCCTAACCTATGAGGAACTTAAGAGCAGGGACTAGGTTGATATGACAATCAAATAGTTCAGCTCATAGAATTTGCTGAATACTTACAAAAGTGTGTTGAGCACACAGCTTGTGAAGTTAAGGGACCTTCTCATTCTATATAGCAGTGTGGTTCTTGAAACATATCTTGAGATAGAGATATTCAGTACCTTCCATGGTTTTGGTGAAAATTCAATAAGATCCATCCTTGGCAAACTGCCTAACTCATAAACAGAGCTCCATAAATGTTAATCGAATCTGTGGTTGTGTCTTCTCCCTAGATGTTCATAAAAACTAATTAATAATACTGATTGCAAAAGCTTATAATGAATTTGCAGTGTAAAAACAATAGAAATGAGGCAGCCTAACCCAGGCCACACAGGTGCAAGAAGGGTTTGCACTACCAATATTCGGTAAGGTTTATCAGACAGGTTGAAGCCAATTCTGCTTCTCGGCCAAGGACTCAGTTTCCTTTTGTTATGCTGTGGAGAGCACTGTGTACCCCACCTTTTTTTTTAGACAAACCGATGAACAACATACATCCTCCTGTGCCCTTTAAGGAATGGAATACAGCTTCAGTTGCGTTTTCTCGGGACACTCCCGGTGCTTCTGTTAGCAACAAACAGTGACAAACTTTGAAGTTATTCCAGGAAAAAGCTTCTTTTCTCATTTTTTGTTTTTCCTTCTTTAGTTTTGATCAGAGTGATCAAAGGTGAAAGATACCTGACTCAGGACATAGTGGAAAGCTCTGGAAGCTAGAACCCTGTCTGCTTCGTGTGTCAGAGCTATCTGATCTACCTCCCTAATAGAACTACATTGACAAAGCGTTATGCAGCTCAACTCTCTTCATCAGTGACTCACGGCTCCTGTTGATGTCCTTCTAGATCCATCCCCAAGTTCACAGTGCAACTCCACTTCCTCTAGGCTGCTCCCAACCCATGACTGACAATACTGAGGTAACTAGTACAGCCCCACTTCTGTGAAGCATGGGGCTCTATTCCAGTGGGCATGGTTCAGGAAATCTTCATCAGACTTGCCAGAACTTTCATAAAACCAGCATATAGTCTGAGGCTTTGTTTTGCCCAACACTCCTTTGTTATTTCATGAAAGTCCAACTTATTTCTTAGTTTGAAGGTTGTCTCTATTTCCCTCCATTGCTGACGTTTCATACAATCTGTCTCTTGCTTCTCTAAGTCCATGTTTTCTATTTTGCTCAGAAGACCTGAATTAACACACACACACACACACACACACACACACACACACACACACACACAAGTTCTATAACTACAGTCAATATCCTTTCATTCATATGTGTTTGTGAGATCACTGAGACAAACTCCCAGCTGAGCCCCTGAGATGAGTAAAGCTAAGTTAGTATTGGCTAGGGTTGCCCATGGATCATGGTCAGATGCTGGCTTAGCTTCTCACGGAGTCACCTAGGATGAGTTCAGCTAGGAAGCCTCAGTTTGGAGACACACAACTCTCTACCCTCAGGTTTGTGCATGCAGTGTTCTCTGAAGAGGAAGGATTCTCTGGATTCTCGTGTTGTTGGCTTGAAACTAACACAAAATCCTGTGCAGTGTTTACTGCCAGTCCACACAAAACCAACTTTGACTTGTTTGAGGAAACAAACGCCACTTCCTACTGGGAATAGCTAGCTGGAAAGTTACGTTGCCAAAGGCAAAGGGAGAGGGTCATGTAAGAAAGTTCAACCATCATATCAAGCGTCCATCTCACATTCTGTTCCTCAGCCTTCCCCCAGATCCATGAGCCAAGTGTTATTTACACATCTGAGATGGCCTCTGGTCTAACCTCTAGTCAGCACATCCGCACTCTTGGCTGACATGACAGAAGCTTACTATGTCCTGGAGGAGAGCAAGCGGTAAACCGCGCCCTCCGGAGCTGCTTCTAGTTCTAAGCTTGCTCGGGAACTTGAAAAGCTTTGCTGGGTGCAATGAGTCTCTCTTCCCTGTTTGCTGTCACCTTACATCACCTTCAGCTCCAAGTGCTAAGAGAAACAGGCTACATAAGCATTTGAACTCGAGCACAGTTTTCCAAGGAGCAAACTGACAATTAGGACTAGGACCAGCATCAAAAAAGAGCAACCCAGCATGAAGCCTGTCTAATTAGTCATATGAGCAGAGAGCTTCCCCTCCACTTCCTCAACAGCCCACGCTTGTCAGATCTCATAGGGAACCTTTGCTCCCTGACACAGTATTGAAGGGGAATTAGGAACAGGTAGGTATGTGTTAAGACCATGAGTGTCCCTAGCTCACCAGTGAAATGTTCCTCCAAGAATGACACCTGGATTCCCCGGTTGTTGCTGGCGCTGAGAGGTGAGCAATGTAAGTATACTACAGGAATGCACCAAGAAGAAACCCCAGCAGTCTGATGTTGGAACTTTTATACTTTGCCTCATGTTAATGAGAACCTGAGCAAGATGAAGAATTCAATATGAAGGCTAGACATGGGCTGTTAATCCCGGGCACTGGATTGTTGAGCTTCTGTGCTTGGTGATTCTTTTCATCTCCTTAAAAAGTCTGAGTGCCACCAAAGGTCACCAGGCTTGTCATCAGAAAAGATTAGGAGGGACATTTGTGCAGCACCTTGATGGGGCAGCTCTGGGTGTGGAAGAAACAATTCCCCTGTTTTTGAGAGTTCATTAAGAACCAGGTCTAGAGAAAGACAGACTTTGGAACAGTGTGTAACTTGCTATCGCCTGGGTTATACCAGCAGGATAGCCGTACCTTCCTCTGTGTGTCTGGGCATTTTCAGATTTGGCTTCAAACAAGTGCTATCTCTCTCTGCAGGTGATTCTCAACCCAAGGACACTGCGACTATGTGGTCATTAGTGTAATTTTAAGCACTTATTTCCCAATTTGGAGTTCAAGCCAACCTTGTAGAAAATGTCTATCTTTATTGAAACCACAAGCACACTTTAATTTTCTCATTTAATTATTAAGCAATATATACACATCATCCTAAGGCTTGGCAAGTGAGAGGGAAAACAGAAGCACTGCTTCCTCTGGGCTCCCTTCTCTTGCCAGCTGGTGAAGCCTTCTAACAAACCCCCTTCATCAATTTTTGCCCTCCATTAGTTAACTGTGTTGCAAACTCTTGATCACATTTTTTTTGAGATCTACAGGAAGCTCTTTCAGACAACAAGTCCACACTATCTCCCCATTCCTCTAACAGGCAATGTTTTGCTGTGACCATTTCCTCTCATGCCCACTTCACCTGTGGGCTCTCAAAGATGAAGACTAAGTTGTACAAATTGTGTAGCTTGGACAACTTTAGATCTTCATTCTATATTTGTGGGGGGGGAGGAGAGAAGGAGGGGGAGAGGGAAGGGGTGGGGGAAGAAGGGGGAGAGAGAGAGATTGAGAGAGAGAGAGAGAGAGAAAGAGAGAGAGAGAGAGTGCTAATTATGCTACAAAATACTAGAGCTGTGCATCAGGAAGCTTGTCCATGATACTTTTCATTATTTAGTGAAAGGTGGGTAGCCTGAACCTGCCTGCCGGAGAGGTTGATACCTAGGTGTTGACAGACTGTCATCAAGTTGTGGGTCAGCAGGAGCTCTCAGAGGAACATCTGAATGACCCTGAGAGATGTGCAGGACTTTCTGCATTTCAACCCTAATCCCTTCTTTTGGCCACTGAGGGTGATCCGTGCTTGGGATGGAACTTCTCAGAGATAAGCCTCACACAAGCCACTCCCATTAGACTATCAGCCTCAGGGCTCCAGGGCCTGCAATCTGGTGTCAGCCCCAGAGACTCTAATCAAATGTTCTTTGGAAAATCATGGATTGCCTCCTTAATCTGCAAATCTAATGACTCCTTGAGTGGTTGTCACTGCTGGACACTCCTTATGGGTTTGAAATGCCCTCTTCCCATTAACTTGTTCGTCCTTCGCTGTTCCTCTCCCTTAGAAACTTCAGCTCATGTGAATTCCAGTTTTTATTCCTGAAGAACTTTCTGTGGAGTGATGTACTTGAATATGCCTTTGTATGTGGAATATGTTAGCAATCAAAGAACGGATTAGGAATTCACACCTAAGTAGGAGGGATGGGATGGCTTTATGTGACAAGCACCTGTATATTGTCATTTAACCCCATACTGTATAGTAGCTGTTAAAATAATTTTTAAATCTTAGGAAAAAGTGGAGTATAAGATATGTGTAGCTAGAGAGATTTTATGGTCTCTAGTGCCTGAAAGGATAACAAACGCTTCTATTAAATATTAATTATTAGTTTACCTTTTTGCTTACCCTAAATCTACCCACACACGTTGTTGCTTGACATGGCCAGAGGGACATCATTATACCTATCTCAAATAGAATCTTATAGACAAGATACTTGTCCACGTGTGTGAGATCAGAATAGGGCCTTCCCAAGTGTCAGGAAGAGACAGTGGATGATTCGATGTTGTTGGTTTGTTTGTTTGTTTTAACATGTTTGATGTAAACATTTACTAGAAGTTTGCCTGGCACTCTGCATTTATTGTCCCTGCAATAGAATATTAAGCTCTGAGCTCGCCATGCTTTTCCAGCCAAAGTTCCAAACAAGATCACAACTGTCCCAGCAATGCCTTACAGAGCAGGTACCAATTTCTGTCTTAGTTAGGTTTTTCATTTGGCTTAGTTTTATCACTGTGAAGGGACAGCATAGTCAAGGCAAAAAGAGAGCTCTTAATTGAGGGCTTGCTTACTGCTTCAGAGAGTTAGCCCATTGCCATGGCAGGGAGTGTGCCAAGCACAGGGCTGAGAGCTGTATCCTGATTCACAAGCAGGAGCGAGAGGGAGCGGGTGTTGGGGAGACTATACCTGGCATGGGAGTCTGAAACCTCAAAGTTTACCCCTGTGACAAACTTCCTCCAACAAGGCCATGCTTTCTAATCCTTGCCTGACAGCTCATCAGTTGGGAATTACATATACAGATATATGAGCCAGTGTCACTCAAACCACCACACCATGGATAAACACTGTGACCAAAAGTAACCCGGAGAGGAAAGGCTTCCAGCATCCAGTCCATCATGAAGGGAAGTTAGGATAGGAGCTCAGTATAGGAACCCAGAGGTGAGAACTGAAACAAAGGCCATGGAGAAATGCTGCTCATTGACTTCTTTCCCAAGGCTTACTCAGCTTATCTTGTTGTTTGTTTGTTTTAAATTCTGGGACAACACTACCCACCGTGAGCCCGCCCCTTCCACATCAACCATTAGTCAACAAAATGCCCTACACACTTACATACAGGCCTAACTGATGGGGCCCTGTCTCTCCTGAGGCTTCATTTCCTTGAGGATTCCAGCTCATGTGAAGTTGACGAAGGAGACCAACCAGTGTAGCACTCATAACCACTCTGCCACCTCTCCAGCCCCCAGGATGGTGCATTCAAGAAATCCATGTTAGCAATTGTCTGTAAATCTAAAAACAATTCTCTTTCAAAACCAGTGGGAGGGTTTTCAAAATTGTTTCTCATCAGATCTTAAGCACTGGAGGTACTAAATGAAGCTCTTCAAGTGAACGAAAGACTAGAACCTCAGCGCAGAGGCGAGGGCTCTGAAAAAGCGTGTCTGAAAAGTGCATTTTTTTTATGGCATTAGCAACAATACTGTTTTCTGTGGTCTGTATCATACATGAAGTAAAACATACGGTAACATGTTGGGAACTGAGTACATGGAGTCCAAACATTATAAGTGTTTGTGTTGTTTAGGAAGATCTCAGAGCTGGCAGGAGAGGGAACCCCAAGGGTGCCCAGCATGTAATGGCAGCAAGATGACTTTAATTAAAGAAATCTTAACTATTGCTGGAGTGAATCACTAATTAGAAGCTGCTGAATCCCGGGGCCTGGAGAGATGGCTCAGTGGTTAAGAGCACTGACTGTTCTTCCAGAGGTTCTGAGTTCAAATCCCAGCAACCACATGGTGGCTCACAACCATCTGTAATGGGATCCTATGCCCTCTTCTGGTGTCTAAAGACAGTTACAACATACTTGTGTGTGTGTGTGTGTGTGTGTGTGTGTGTGTGTGTGTGTGTGTGTGTGTGTGTTTAAAAAGCTGCTGCATCTAACCTTTACGGAAAGGATAATGATGTCAAATCCTGTGGCTGTGGTATGGGTCAGTGACTTCAAATGCTGCTGAAAAGCTAACACACTGACATTCTAAGATCAGGAATGTGCATGTGTGTGTGTGTGTGTGTGTGTGTGTGTGTGTGTGTGTGTGTGTACACATGTGGAATCCAGAAGTCAGCATAGGAAACTTTCTTTGATTACTGTCACATGATTCTTTTGAGACAAGGTCAACCACCTGACCAAAAGCTCATGGATTCAGCCAGTCTGGCCCAGTCAGCAAGGCCCAGGGATCTCCTGTCTCTGCCTCCTCAGTGCCAAGATGACAGGCACAGCAGCCCTGTAGTCCTTTTGTGTCCTGGAGATCCAAACTCGTGTCCTCACGCTTGCAAAGCCAGCAATTGACTGATAGAGCCATCTCTCCAGCCTCCAGGGTCAGTAATGTAAATCTCAGATCAAGGCACATCAGCCATCAGATAAACTAGACCATCACAACAGCAGCCGTAAGGTTTATAATTACTAACAGCCAAGGACAGATATCGTTACATGGCTGTCAACTTGACAAACCCAGGATCCTTAAACCAACAGAGAAGCAGGTCTGATTGCTACAAGTACTCACTAAAACTCGCTAATCAGACTTAAATATAATTGTTCTGGGTTGATAAAAGTTGAGTGCAGCCTCAGCAAATCTATTATTCTAATGTTAATACCATCTTCCCTTATGAAAGCTCGTTTCACAGCAAGATCTGTATTTTCATCAAGACAATCCCAATCCCCTCATTTCCTCTAGATTTATAGCTAGCCAGATCTCGTCTATTCTGTGGAAATGCAGTTTATCCACTTTGCAATTTTAAAGTAATCAATTATTTTTAATTATTCATTTTAAGCCTTTTAGTCACCGTACAAAATAATACATATCATTGCAGCATTTAATACCTTATGCTGCTGTACTTGGCTCATATCCAGCCACTATATTCTCTTATGCTTTCCCCACTTCTGGTGGTCCTCCACATTTCCCCAGAGAGTCCCCTCTTATGAACGGGAAGAGTCAGGTCTGGGGTGTGCTGAGCAGTAAGTTTCTGATCCTTAGTCCCACAGGTTTTTAGCCACTTCCCTCCTTATCTGTGAAATGTAAACAGACCCCAGAATCATCTGGCTTTTGTTTCAGAACAACAGGCCTTGGAGGATCTAAGGTGGTTCTTTGCTCCCATGTAGTGAAAGGCAGAACTAGTAATTAGCCTCATGCAAGGCCTTAGTTAAAGTGGGCAATCTCCCTTTCAAGAGGACCAGCCTCTTAGGCCAGCCACATGATTTATTCTAAGAGGTCTAGTGGGGTCTTACTCTCAGGTTTCTTGCACTCTACCTCCTTTTAAACCAAGAAGCTAATCATCCTGCATTACAGTAAGCATCGATTAAGCTATACCTCTCTTGGGCATATACCCAAAAGATGCCCCAACATATAAAAAAGACACGTGCTCCACTATGTTCATTGCAGCCTTATTTATAATAGCCAGAAGCTGGAAAGAACCCAGATGCCCTTCAACAGAGGAATGGATACAGAAAATGTGGTACATCTACACAATGGAATATTACTCAGCTATCAAAAACAACGACTTTATGAAATTCGTAGGCAAATGGTTGGAACTGGAAAACATCATCCTGAGTGAGCTAACCCAATCACAGAAAGACATACATGGTATGCACTCATTGATAAGTGGCTATTAGCCCAAATGCTTGAATTACCCTAGATGCCTAGAACAAATGAAACTCAAGACGGATGATCAAAATGTGAATGCTTCACTCCTTCTTTAAAAGGGGAACAAGAATACCCTTGGCAGGGAAGAGAGAGGCAAAGATTAAAACAGAGACTGAAGGAGCACCCATTCAGAGCCTGCCCCACATGTAGCCCATACATATACAGCCACCCAATTAGACAAGATGGATGAAGCAAAGAAGTGCAAACCGACAGGAGCCTGATGTAGATCTCTCCTGAGAGACACAGCCAGAATACAGCAAATACAGAGGCGAATGCCAGCAGCAAACCACTGAACTGAGAATGGGACCCCTGTTGAAGGAATCAGAGAAAGGACTGGAAGAGCTTGAAGGGGCTCGAGATCCCATATGTACAACAATGTCAAGCAACCAGAGCTTCCAGGGACTAAGCCACTACCTAAATACTATACATGGACTGACCCTGGACTCTGACCTCATAGGTAGCAATGAATATCCTAGTAAGAGCACCAGTGGAAGGGGAAGCCCTGGGTCCTGCTAAGACTGAACCCCCAGTGAACTAGACTGGTGGGGGGAGGGCGGCAATGGGGGCAGGGTTGGGAGGGGAACACCCATAAGGAAGGGGAGGGGGGAGGGGGATGTTTGCCCGGATACCGGGAAAGGGAATAACACTCGAAATGTATATAAGAAATACTCAAGTTAATAAAAAAAAAAAAAAAAAGAAAAAGAAAGGAAGGTTGTCTGTACTCACAGCACACACCTCAGCACTTCAGTTGTGTACCTGTGTGAACAAGTGTGTCTGTGTGTCTCTGTGTCTATGTGTGTGTGTATCTGTGTCTTTGTGTCTGTGTGCCTATGTATATGTCTCTCTTCCTCTCTGCACACACATGAGTGTGTTTGATAGAATGTTGCTATTTATAGATCTTGGATATACATATACATACATATGTGTGTGACTATATTTATATTATATAAATATATATTTAAAGTAAGTATATTCATATTATATAAATATATTTATATTAAACTAATATCATAAGTCTCTATTTTCATCAAGACCATTCCAATTCCCTTATTTCCTCCAAATCTGCAGTCAGATATCAATACATATATTTATATATTTCATGTATACTATATATTTATATTATATATTTATCTTATAATTTGTATTGTAAAATATTACTTAATATATGATATATATTTATGTAACTGTCTTAGTTACGGTTTCCATTGCTGTGAAGATACACCATGACTAAGGCAACTTTTGAAAAGACATTTAGTTGGAACCAGCTGTTCATTCCATTATTGTCAAGCCAGAAGCATGGCAGCATCCAGGCAGGCATGGCGCAGAAGCTGAGAGGTTTAAATCTTGTTCCGAAGGCAGCTAGGAAAAGGGTCTCAAAGCCCACCCCTACAATGATGCACTTCCCCCAACAAGGCCAAACCCACTGCAACAAGGCCACCCTCCTTAATAGTGCCAGTCCCTGGGCCAAGCACATTAAAACCACCACAATAAGTATATATATAATAATATATATACAGTAAGTATATATAAAAAACTATATAATTACCAATAATAGTATTATTAGTTCTATTATATAACTATATATTATATAGAATTTATTATATATAAATATATAATATATTGTGCATTATCTATTATATAAGTAATAGATATAAATATGCATTATATATATTTAGGTAATAAAATTATATGTTGATATATTACTTTATATGTTTATATTGTATTTTAAATATTATATTGTGTTATTAATATATAAATATACACATATTTACATATCATGTATTATTTGTATATATTTATATTTATACATATTAATGTATGACATATAACACTATATATTGTTATTATATAATGACACTCAGGGGCTAATATACATCACCACATAAAACATTGTGAATCTGTGGCTTGGACAGCACCTCCCTCGTGCTGTAGTCAGTCCCACTCAGGGAGGAACAAGGCTACTCTGTTTCCTCAGCTGGTTGGCCTCTATTCTTTAGCTTCCATGTCATTGGTTCTGGCTAGAACCTAAACCAATTTAACTGCCATTCTGCAAGCCTTAATTCCACGCCTAGCAAAGGCTCCCCATTCCTCTTTCTTTCTCGGTGGTAACATCAAAGTTTCATGTGTTCGGAAAGTTGATTCTTCAGAAGTACAGTGACATTGGAAAAAGATCTGAAACAGAGCGAATAGAGATCAATACCCACCAAGGGTGTGTCGGGGAGCAGAGTGTGTCAAGTGAGAGCTGAATGAGTTTTATAAAAGGAGTTGGAGAGAAATGGAGAACATAAAATCCTGTCCATTTCCTCGGCTGGACAGATGGCTCAGCGGTTAAGAGCACTGACTGCTCTTCCAGAGGTCCTGAGTTCAATTCCCAGCAACCACATGGTGACTCACAACCATCTGTAATGGGATCCGATGTCCTTCTCTGGTGTGTTTGAAGACAGCGGCAGTGCACTCATACATAAAATAAATAATTCTTTAAAAAAAAATCCTGTCCATTTTCTTTAAACCATTTGCACATCAATAGATCCGAAAGGTTATCAATGTGCTGAGTGACTTTGAAAGATGACAGGGCGGGGAGGTGGCTACTCCAAGAAAACCAAACATGCCTAACTGACAGCTGTCACGTAAATGAGGAGCTTATGGACAGCATTTGCTCCTTGAAGATTCAATATCAAATAAGGAATGCATCTACCTTACAAACCAGTTGATTCTGGCTATGAGTCCAGCAGCTCTGGGCAGATCCAAGAAATACACACAAAATCCGATCTTCAGGTCTTTGAAGACCTTGAACTCCATATAGAAAAACTACTGTCTTATAGAATGTGGCTTTTTTTCCTGAATGCTTAAAATAAATAATAGATAAATTCTCTCAAACTCTTAAAAAATAATAATTTGGTTTTTTAAACCAAAGCCCTATAAAGTAGAATTTACTTACTAAAAAGTAAAATTTATTTCAAAGTGAAATTATATGTGTGTGTGTGCATACACACACACACACACACACACACACACACACACCACATCTACATGGGATTTAACATATATTAGATCCCACCAAATGCTCCTTAGATGGTATAGCAAATGAACAATGCTAGAAGCATACAGTCCATTATGGAAGTCACTGGCACCTCCGTGGTGAGGTGGTTACACTTACTAATGAAGCCTTCAGACGGAATGACAGCAGCTAAAGACTCTAGAGGAAGCAGCAGAGATCCTCTGCCCCCTCTGGGTTCTCCCTCTGCCCCGGTTGTTTCCTATCTGTTCATTACCAGCACTCCAAATCCATTTTAGAGTCTAGGAGAGTTGGGTTAACAGCACTGGAGGCTGAGAGGCAGCCCAGGGTTCAAGCCAATGCACCATCAATCTTATAGCTGCATAAAATACAGAAAGTTTTATTTGTGAGTTTTCCTCTGTCATCCATTAAGTGAGAGAAAGCAAGGTGTTGCCTCTTGGTACATCTAGGCACTTGAAACCCATTACTATAGCTGGATGTTTTACATGGTGAGGGGACAGCCATCTCAAAACCATAGCTAGAATTAGGCTCTGGGAGAAACTGAAGAGCAGGAGCCACTAAGACCGAAGCTCTCAACTCAGGGGGAAGGAATCCCATGCCGGCTGTGGGACTGGGCTGAGCGCCCAGCACATCCCACTTAAGAACGATTCACAAACATTCACTACTTAGAAGGTCACTTTACTAATTAGCCCTGCTTTGCTAATTACACTTTACTGATTAGAAACTATGCTGATAATACCAGACTTGCCGTGAGTGCTAAGGAGGCTTTTTTTTTTAAAAGCAAAGTCTGATAATAATGGTGACTGATCTCTACTCCGAGCTGTTGTTTTTAGGGCGGTCAATAAGATGTCCTGTAAGAAATGTAAAGAAACTGAAGATCAGGGTTTTAGGTGATTCACAGCTCCGCTCTCCAAGCTAATACTGGAATCCTTTCCCCATAGATAGACCCCTTGAGATCAGGAGAAAACTTGCTGGTGCAGGTCTTTTGAAAGTCTGAAGTCTGTGGCTTGGAAAACCATTTTGCTAATAGCAATCAGTAAATACCTTGGGGTGATTTTCAGTCTTCTGCGGACTGGTCAGTAATCTCTCTCTCTCTCTCTCTCTCTCTCTCTCTCTCTCTCTCTCTCTCTCTCTCTCTCTCTCTCTCTCTCTCTCTCCCTGAAGAAGCCAAATTCTAATGTAATAGTAGCAACGCACAACACTTAAACACTCCAGGGCGTCATCTTGCTTAATCTTATTCACTGGAGCGGCATATCCCTCGAGACCCATTTTTCAGATGAGAAAACAGAGGTTCAAAATAGTTGGTGAGTGGCCTCTACCATATAGAACTGGAAAGTCAGATGAAAAGCTAGGAAATCAAATTCCAATAAAACATGGGCGTGTAGAAAGCTGGGTAGAGGCGATGCGTGGCCCTTTGTCACAATACCCCAGAAGTGCTGCAGCTGCGACAGGGACCCAACCCCCACCCCGCTCTGTGATAATGGGGGTAAAGCTGGCCGGCGCCATCCTGCAAGCCCAGTCTGATAATAGCCCTGATTAAATGGCGGGGCAGCCAGAGGAAGGCCCCGTCGCCGCCAGCGCCCGGTTCCCGCGCCGTCAGAGCAGGGACCAGCGGTGGCAGAGGCTCCGCCTCGGCGTCTGCTTCCCAGCCCCAGGGCCACCGCAGCTGCAGCTAGGGGCGCAGTCCCTGGCCTCTGGTCCTGGAGGAAAGGCCATGGGCCAAAGGTGACCCGGGTGCAGACCCCAAAAGAAGATCTTAGGGACCTCCGCAGTGCTGGCCTGGGGCGATCGGCGAGAGCCGGGCCACTTAGAGCTCCGCCATCGCGCCTTCAGCACCAAGGGCCGGAAGGCTTCTTTAAGGTCTGGGTTTGGGACCCGGAGCGGATGCTAGGGATAGAGGGGAGGGAACCAAGCCATCCTAGAGCTGAGAGGTGGCTCAGGTATCTTGAGCTTTGGGAAGGAAGTGCAGGTGTGTACGACCTGCCAATCACGGCACCAACTAGCTCGCCTCCCGCCCTGCTCAGACACACCCCAGCGGGTGTCTGGTGTCCTGCCCATGCTGGACCACTCAATCTTCCGTAATGACGGGGCTACAGAACACCCCTGCCCTTTTAAGACAAGAGAAAAAACGGCCCAGAGGAAAGCAGTGGCTAGGGTCACACCACCAAAACGGACGGAGCTGACTTAATATTGACTGTGTGGCAAATTTAGGGGTACAAGAGGATTTTGTGGAACTGAAGAGGGATGCCCAGTTATTACTAGGTAGTAACTCTCTCGGGAAGAAACTACCAAAGCTGTAGAGGTCGGTGGTCCTCGGTTCTCCCAAGTTTCTTCACACATTATTTAGTCTCCCAGCAATTGGTTCTGTCCGGAACCCAGGAAGCTAGTGTCATTGATATATTCTGGGGCGAGCATTGAGGACTCGTCACACAGACCAGGAATGAACCCTACTGCACCCTGAAACACCTCCTGTGCCTTGGGCAAATGACTTACTTAGCCATCGCCAAGCCTGGCAATTCTAAGGGTGTAAAACAGAGGCTTTTCAGATTCGTGGAAAAACTGAAAGGTACAAGTACCCTCAGAGTGTGAATTAATGCATGGCAACCCAGCAAAGCGGCTGTGGGTCTGCAGCCATTCCGACAAGGCACTCACAGCAACAGCCTCTCTCCTGGCTTCTGCAGGAAGCTGCCCTCCTCCAAGGTTCTCACTGGTTTCTCTCCACCACCAAGTTCCTGAGACCCAGCACACAGATGCCAGAGAGACAGCGGTTCAACCACCTACTTAAATAGGTGGTGTTAGAACCGTGGTCTGGAGCGCATCTTTTTGATAAGATATAATTATATAATTTCTAAATTAAAAAAAAAAAGGATGTTGGCCAGCAGGAAAATGTATGGAGATCCTTGCTCACACACAAGATAGACTTGGCTTCCTTTAGTAATAGCTGGGGTCGATATCTCATCAGTTCCCATATTTGCAGATGTGGAAACAAAGCCCTTCCCCTGCAAGGTCTTGAACGGCTGTTTATTTGTTCTTGGATGGAAATGCCACCCTCATTTTCCGTATGGATGCTATAATAAGCTGAATTCTCTAAGTTCTCTCTTAATTTCCTTAAATCATCCCTACAGTTTCATTCTCTTTTCCTCCTCCTCCTCCTCCTCCTCCTCCTCCTCCTCCTCCTCCTCCTCCTCCTCCTCCTCCTCCTCCTCCTCCTCCTTCTCCTTTTCCATTTTGTTTTCAAGACAGGGTTTCTCCTTGTATCCTTGTAGACAAGCAAGCTGGCCTGGAACTCACAGAGATCCCCCTTTCTCTGTCTCTGAGTGCTGGAATTAAAGGCTTGAATCACCAGTGCCCAGCCCAATATTTCCTATAATTTCTCTATGTGATATATATATACATATATATATCCATATCCCATATTAAGTTATACTGAGACAAGACGTTTAGGATTCTGATTGCTAAGCTTGGCACAATAACCATACCAAAGTGTATATTACTAAATGAACAAACACTGTGCACTGTTTTTGTTTGTTTACTGGATGCATAGGGTTTGCTCCCTCCCATTTGCCACGGGCTGTCTGAAGCCAGTGAATCTTAATGGCTGAGTTTTGTCAACTCCTGGGGTAGGGGTGGGGCTTCAAACAGTGGCTTCTCCAGCGTCTCCCTAAGGTTAGTGGAAGAGACCTTAAAGGCAGGTCTTACACCTCAGGATAGAGACGTGGGTCTATTGTAACAGAAGGGCTGCCTTGTCTTCCTACCTAGTGCAGAGTGCCTAGTGTGGGACCGCTAAGGCAGTCGCCAGAAGGGGCAGTGCACAGTTGTGGCAGCAAAAGGAACCATTTGAGCGGATTGGATTGCCTGGGGTTTCACAGGGTAGCATCTCCCAAACTGGCCCTTCTTGACAGGGAAAAGGAGCCGTAAGGCAGATGTGGCTGCTCTCCTATATGGACATTGAATTTGGTTCATTTTAAATTCCCAAGAAATCGCAGCTTTGGAAGGATTCTTTGGCTGATGGCGGCGACAGCTATCCACACAGGCCCTATGCACCTCCTCTCGCACCACGAGAGGATTTGTCCAACTGGATCTTCACCAAAGGCCCAAGTGGACTAAGCCCGTGTCTGTTCCCCACTAGCTGAGGGGGGCGGTGCTCTGAGTGGACACTGATTGCAGGTGCGACCCTTTCAACGCTGCCCATCTGCCGTCCAGTCCTGGTTCTACCGTTTATTGTTGCCTCGATTAAATTCTTAATCTTCCTGACAAGCTTTGGACCAGGTGAGACTCCCAAATTTAGAAGTGACCCAACCTCAGCAATCAAGCACACATTTTAATGTGATTTTTTTTAAACAAATCGAAGTATTTGAAATCCTTGACTTCTAAAGAGCAGCCAGCCTTCAGTAGCCGGTGGTTTGGTGCTGGGAGGTGATGCACTTCGTAGAAACACAGAAGCAAAGATCTTAAAGCAAAGATACAGGGGCGGAGTGAACTTGAGCCATCAAGGCCACAGGTCCAAAGGCGCTGCGGAATGGGGCCAGGCCAACACTCTGGCAAGCAGAGGACCGGTCCCACAAGGACACCCGTGGCCATGGATCTCCTCGGCTGCTGGACTCCTTGCGCCTGCAGCTAAGGAAATATTCCGCAGCCTCTAATCTCCAGTTCACGTGGGTACTGAAGAGGGACAGCAACTGCCTAATGTCTGCGCTACACCTCTCTCCTCCCAGCCTAGGCTGGGCAGGAATGTGAGATCCTAGGTGCGCATTCACTCAGCTCCCAAAGCAGGTTGGTGACACGTAGGTCCCCTGCAGGTCTGGATGTATAGCGCCCAACCGCAGCGTCCGGCGGCTTTTGCTGAGACCCTATGCCCTTACTTCCCACAAACCGCTTGTGTTCGAAAATACCTAACGTCTCCGTGGAACCTCTCCTCGCTAGTTGCAGTCTGACTGCCCGGAGCGCTCCTTACCCAGCACCAGGCAGCTCAATGCTCCCGCATCCCAAGGAACGTTCCTCGGGGGCCCTTCAGGGATGTGGCCGCCCTACTCCCCGCACTGCTTGGGGGCGTCCCTCCTCTGCAAAGTAAATTTACTGATCTAAAGGCTCAGCGGCCTTTTGCTGTCGCTTTAAAAGTGTCAACCCTGGAGAACTGGAAGGAAGATCAGGACAGGACTTCAGGCCATTACAGGAAGCAGTTGCCTGATTACTGAGAAGCTGATGTCCCTATTGCTTTCAACTTCTGCCCCCCAACCCCAGCTGCTCAGTGGCACTCTCTGCTTGATACCTGGCCGGTCGCCCAGGGGCAGCTCTCACCCTCGGGGCCTGCGGACTGTCAGCTAGATCTTTGCAGGATCTGTCCCTGCAGCTCCTGGCAAAGCGTTCACAGAGCATTCGTTAAATTAGAAACCTTTTGCAGAAAGCGGGTTGCCGATTGCTTCCTAGACAGTTTTAGGGAGCTGTCTAAGTTCCTGAGCTCAGGGGGGCTACAATAGAGAATTTTCTAACATGCGAGTCATATATTAGGGGACATTGCCTAGTCCTTCCAGACAATACCAAAACCTTAGATGGCTTGTCTAGCTCCGAAGTTTAGCTGTCTGTGATAGCCCAAGTGCCTCTACGTGTGTATATTCCGGAACGGTTTGGGATCTCTGTGATGAAGAGTGTGCAGCTCAAATTCAAACGATTAAACAGCTGCACTGCTCTGCTTTTGTGGAGCAATCGTTGTCACTTACGGTTGGGCGCTTTACACACTGCGCACTTTTAAATTCACAAAGCCACCTACCACATAGCAGTCAAGTATTAGTCCCATTTTAAAGTAGACGATGAAACCGAAGCTTTGAAAGGCTAACCAAACCCACAGTGCTAACAAGTGTTAAAAGTCAAGACTCAAAGCTTTCCTCAAGTCCAATGCCTTCTCCAGTATCTGAAGGCAGCCTGAACACACAGCCTGTCAGCAGCCTGGCCAGGGTTGAGGGAAGTGTTAATGTGATTGCTTTGTTCTAGCTCCATGGGTGGTTTTATGCATTAACCCTTGCTCCTCAAGGGGTTTTGAAGGGACCTCAGAGCTAGTTACCCTCAGCTTCCCTAGGTAGAAGGCTTGAATTACCCTGAGGCAGTTCCTCTCTGTCAGCAAGGGCTCCTTGTCTTACTGCAACACGCTGATTTGCATAGGCAGTGGATCTAAGAGAAGAACAGCTTACCAGGATAATAACCCGGCAGTGATGTTTCACCGTGGCGATAGTTTCAACACCAGCAAGATGCATAGCTTAGGGACACCCAAGTGACTCACCCCTGGTCTAGGGCTTGTTTAAGCACTCAGTTCAATCCCTTTAGCTTGCTGCCTCCTCTCACTTGCTCAGCGTCTTCTGCTTTTGAATGTTTTTCTGCCCGAGTCCCAGAACTGGGGTACAGTGGCACTTGTAAGAAAGTGGAAAGTGAGTTCAGGAATTCTGCTTTCCTGTGCTCAGTCAGCTTCTCTGTAACTGATGTCTTTCAGGACGCCATTCCAACTGCAATCTAAGACAGTAAGGCAATAAAGTTAGTACCTCCCCTTGTATAAGACAGAATAGTAAATTTTATTAATTGAGATGTAATGGCGTGGTGAGCTACTGAAAACTAGATCCAACAAACAAACAAAATCTACAACATTAATTAAAACATTATATCAAGCCCCCCCTCTCTCTCCCAAATTAAAAACCTCACTTCTTCAAAGAAATCCATCTTCCTTGACAAACTCTAAAAATTCAGACAAGAAGCAAACCAATGTGACCCTTGCAATAAAAAGAAAACATTACTTTGATTAGGACACGGTATCTAAGGCCAGGAGAGATGAGTCTGCAGCTAAAAGCATTTGTTGCTCTTCCAGGGACCCGGAGAACTTCCCTCCCTAGCACCTACATAGAGGGCTCACCACAGATGTAATCCCAGTTCCCGGGGATCCAATACTCTACTGGCTTGGGCTTGTATTCATACACTTATGAGTCCTGGGGCTTCATGATCTGGGGGAGGGGAATTACAGGGACGTGGATGGAGGATAAGCGGTGGGGGGTTCCTTCCATTTGTTTAAAAGTTGGTGGCCTAGACAAGGAGGAAAAAAAATAACCACCTTCTAGTATGGAAAGCCTTCAATTTTCCTAATTTCTAATTTCCCCCAACATTGACACTTTACAACAGTGATGTTGAAGTGAACAAGCATGGACAGGATGGCCGGGCCAGCCTAAATCAGAACTGCTTAGATGCCAACATTCTGTTTACACAGGATGTTCTTAATAGTTACTCTGGCTCTCCATTTCACCCATAACTTTATTTCAGGAGCTGGGAAGAGGATGCAGTAGGAGATAGGAGATGTCTTTCTTTTTATGTCCTCTCCCCAACCCGCGCACCCTTAAGACCTACCAAGAGGTTCCTAATCGCCAGACCAACTGACTGGAAAGGAGGGCAAATATTTACAAGTATAGCTTGAGTGAGTGTGTGTGTGTGTCCTCTAGAGTTTACACGGCTGCTAGTGAAGCGGATTACCCTGCGAATTTGGAGAATTCGAGTTATTTAGACTGAGCAAGGCCAACAGAACTCCCCCCACAAGGCCGTGGGAAGTCCCTAGTCCAGTCTGCGAGGCAGATGGATGGTTCTGTGTCCCAGAAAGCCAGAAAGCTGGGAAGGTCACACTCTCCCACTACTTGTCGCATAGTCCCCATAGAGCTCCATGTCTCAACCCTGCTCTTTGCTTCGGGTCACTGCCCTACTTTTCAGAGTCTCCAGAATAGAAAAGTCAGACTAGAAGAGAAACAATCACTATGCGGCAGAAAGCCAGGTTCTCATTCATAAATAAATAAATAAATAAATAAATAAATAAATAAATAAATGCATAGATAGATAAATAAACAAATAAACAAATCCTTCCTACAGGAATTCACCCTGCAGTTCAGCATTTCTTCCCCAGAGCTGTACCTTTCTAGCTCTCTGCGAAAGTAGATGTCTTGGGGACCATCAAATAGGGGAGCTAGCACTGGGCACTGAGCAGCAAGCATCGTCAAATTAATGCTGCTCAATGATGAGGGATTTGCATCACTGGGCACTTCTCAACTATTTGGAAACTTCTGAGCTCCAGTTCAAAGGAGTGAAAATAGCGGAACTCAGTAGGGCTTCCTCTGGTGACATTCCGTCCTGCGCCAAGTATCTCTGCTTCTGGGTGGCGGTGAAAGTACCTCTCTGGACTGGGCATGCTCCTCTCCTGCGGGATCTGAGACACTGGGCCGGGGTGGTAAGGGTTAGCTGCGCCATCCTATTAGTGGCACGGTTCAGTGTGTCACCTCCCGCTCTCCACCAAGAGCGCGAGGTAGGAGGGCGCCTGGCCTTAGGCGCTCCCTCCCGGCGCCGTTTGGCCCCGCCCCACGCCGCACAGCCAGGAAGCAGTGACGTGAGACCACGCTGACTGGCTGCTGTTCACAGGGACGGTCACCGCTAGCAAATTAAGGCGCGAGGCAGCAGGCGCCTAGGCACAGTTTAGGTCGCGCCTTGCTGCGCTCTGCAGAGGAGATCCGATTCCCAGGTTTCTGCACCCTCTAGAGTCCCACGGCCGATCGTCACCTCTCCGAGACCTGGGCCATCCCGCGGTCCCAAGCAGGGAAGGGAGGGAGAACTCAGCGCGGGTTCTGGGGACCCCGCGTTTTGCTCTGTAGGCTTACATACAGTTTTGAGTTCCCGGCTGGTCCCCACCCTACTTTCGTGCTGGTTTGCTCTAGTGAACTGGAGTCCCCAGTCCCGCTCTTCCTGCTCTTGGGAACTTTGAGCTGCGTTTTGGGTCTTTGTCTCCCTTCGGGGAAGCTGGACTGTGCTTTTGGCAGCCCAGGTCCCTGAGAAGGACCGCACGCTGGGAACCATGGAGTTCACCGCGTCGCCCAAGCCTCAGCTCTCCTCTCGAGCCAATGCCTTCTCCATCGCCGCGCTAATGTCCAGCGGCGGCCCCAAGGAGAAGGAGGCAGCAGAGAACACCATCAAACCCCTGGGTAAGTCGGGGTGCTAGGCCGTCAGTAGGGGCCCTGTAACTCTGTTTCCTGGGTGCGGGCGGTTTGCTCCGTGGGAAGCAAAGCTAGCTTTTTCTACCGGCTGGATCCGCTGCTAAGTCTAAGACTATAGACCAGAATTCAGTCCTGGGAGAACGATTTTTTTCTTCTCCTTCCAAGTTTTCTTTGGGGGGTTTCACCATCATCGTGGAAATCCGTCTTGTGTTTGTATCGTTTTCCCCAGTTTCCTGGAATCCCGACGTCAAGTAGTTAGTACGAAGGCTGTACAAATACAAATTTGTTTGATTGAAAACAAATTCAAGGACAAGTAAGGGTTAAGATGCGGGATTCACGGTGCATATAACAACTGAGCCTGCGCTTGGAAGCATAGATGCTGAGCGACTTAACAAGAAACCAGTTTAATTTCTCTGTCACCATAAACAGTATTATATGTCTAAAAAGGAATAAGACGGTTTTCTCCAGGGAAGCGCGAGCCTGGTCAGGAACCCCCATTTTATACTTGCCATTTTCAATCGAGACTGGCAAAAGCCTCCCCAAATTCCAGCTACAATGCCTTTGTAAAAACTGTTTTCTTTACAGAGGACACTAGGAACAGATTAAAGATAGATGAGCGCTGAGCATCTCTTGAGTTGTATAAAGGCAACTGCTCAAGACAGGGTTTCTGAAAACCCTTACGACCCAGGGAAAGAGAGTTGCCATATTTTCTAGGGGCCTTGGAAATAATTAACACACAAACCAATCACCGACTATTCTTAAAATCAGAAATTAAAATAGCTAAGTTAAGGCAATTGAAAAAAAATCACGTTTTTCTTTTCTCTATCCTTTCCCAATTCTAATACATATCACATCCAAGATAACAGTAAAGAAGAAACCTTAAGGGCTTGGGAAACTAAGGAGCTTACCCAGAGACAGGAGATTACTAAAGTCCAAAATAGCAGTGATACCAAAAGGAGATGTAAGACCATGAAACTAGTGTGGAAAAGAGTTCCCAAATTCAGTCTAACTGAAGATCTGTGAAAGCAGTGAGAGCCAGCCAGCCAACCAATTCCCACTCTTTAGGACAGCATCGGCCTCTACTGTCGAAGTTGGACCTGCTGAAGCTTCCTATCATTATCCTTTGTACCTAGGGAATTTCATACCTCCATCCCATTTTGGTACCCAGTAGGAAAAGAAGATCTCAGTCAAAACTCCTGTGAGCAGTGGTCTGGAAGCTTGCTAGCTCCACTACTATCATTCCGCATCAGTTCTTCCTCTAATTTTTCTCAACAAAATACGGCAAAACACCAACAAAATCTTTCAGCAGTCAAGGTTACAAATTCTAAATTCTAAGCCAGTCCTAGCTCTCACCCCCCCCCCGCTACCCCCTCCTGAAAAGGAGCCTGCTCACCTGTTTCGATAACAGCTCTAGTCCATATTATTTTTATCCCTTACACTCACCAGCCCAACAGAACACAATTACTTAATGAATGACTAAATCAAGACTCAGAGACACAAACACCCAACGGTTTTGTTAAGAGACAGAGGGGTGTTTTCACTGAACTAAAAATCTGCAAAGGTGGCTTTCCAATGTGTCTCAGGATGCTCCATTAATTCTACTCCAAATAACCTCTTGGGGACTTCTATTTTGTTGTCATCCTCTATTTTTGTAGTGCTATGGCCAGGTGATACTTAGAGAGCTTGCCTGTCAGTCCGTGAAAAATAAGAGACGCTTAGATTGTTTCTCAATTTCCTATAAAGATGTGGTGTGCATTTGCTTCCAAGAGTGTTTCAGGATGTTGGCATTATCTGGGTTCCTTTGATTTTGAAACAGCCTGCACAGCAATTCATTTGATAATACTTAATTACCGCTTCATGAGAAGCCCAAACATCTATTTTCTGTTGGCCTCACAGTAAGACGCATACAAAATAAGAAACCATTTCATAGCATAAACTCAAGCCCACACCACACACACACACACACACACACACACACACACACACACACACACACACACACAGGTGTGAATGTGCATACACACAGCCTGAACCGGTTGGCTTTCTAGAGAGCAGTTAGAACATCCTGGTTTGATTAGGGGGGGATTGAAGTAGTTTCTTTTTTAAGAGATAAAAAATAATTGGCAGGGGAAAACAAAAACAAAAACAAACAAACAAACAAACACTCAACTCACTCTGTATTACCCCAAAGTTAGTGTAGAGGTCCAGTCTCTTATCAGCTGGGCCCGGGAATGTTTGGTTCATAGGTAGCAGTATTTTAACTACTGCTGGGTGGCAAAACATTTTCCTCTTTCATTTCCTGCTTTCTGGAGTTGAAGTTGATTCCCTCACTTCCAGGGCTATTCGGAGGAAAATCATACATAATCGCTCCACGAATCTGTCCTTATCTTTAAAAATGAAATATAAAAAATCTGTTCGAGCCCACTTCTGTGATTTAGCAAGCTGGGTGCTAGTATTTTTTGAGTGCCACCCTCTGCATCTGCAAAGGCTAGAATTTGGGGTGATTGTAATAGTTACATTTTACCCTTCAGGACCACAGCCTTTCCTTTCCTTCATTCCTCATATTTTATTCTTAAGAGTGTTTCAGCCACATAAGTAGTAAATCGGCCCCTGTTCTTTTTTTTTTTTTTTTTTTTTGGTTCTTTTTTTTCGGAGCTGGGGACCGAACCCAGGGCCTTGCGCTTCCTAGGTAAGCGCTCTACCACTGAGCTAAATCCCCAGCCCCGGCCCCTGTTCTTGATAGACACCGCTCATTTGACTTAGCGCCCAGCCCGGGAGCATGTCCCAGGTCACTTTGCACAGTAATGGATCTCGCTTTTCTGCCAGTCTCTGAATTTATTAGCGTCAAATCCAAGTGCATGTTTTGGATACTCTCCCCAGATCCTTCCTACAGTGTTCTTGTTAGCTAGTGCTAGAAGTCAGTCTTCCTTCTTACTTCCTCCAGAACAATTTGTGGAGAAATCGTCCTGTGCCCAGCCGCTGGGTGAGCTAACTAGCCTGGATGCTCACGCGGAGTTTGGCGGCGGCGGGGGCAGCAGCCCTTCCTCATCCTCTCTGTGCACAGAGCCACTGATCCCCACCACCCCCATCATCCCCAGCGAAGAGATGGCTAAAATCGCCTGCAGCCTGGAAACGAAGGAGCTCTGGGACAAATTCCATGAACTGGGCACGGAGATGATTATCACCAAGTCTGGCAGGTAGGTGACATGGGCGGGCAGGCGGGCGGGCATTGATCAAAGGGTACACGCTGAGCTCTCGGGAGCCTTGATTGGGAGGCAGAGCTGTGACTGAGTTCAGGAGTCTGTGTTTCCCAGCAGTTCCTTTAGAAAGGGCCGTGAAACTGGAAGTGAAACAGGGTCTGGCTGGAGGAGACGTCACACACGGAGATGGGCACCTTGACGCGCAGCGCGGGTCTTCGCTCCCACCCTGGTGGCATTTAGGTTCCGAGCAAGACACGTGTGGACAGAGTTTGGCTAGAAGCTACAGACGGGAAGAGGAGGAGGAGGAGGAGGAGGAGGAGGAGGAGGAGGAGGAGGTGGAGGAGGAGGAGGAGGAGGAGGAGGAGGAGGAGGAGGAGGAGGAGGAGGAGGAGGAGGAGGAGGAGGAGGAGGAGGAGGGAGAGACTCCGGGTTATATTCAGTTTGCTGAAGCCTCCCGCTTCCAACGAAAAGTCAGCTGAAACCCCGGACAGAGGACAAAAAATGTGAACGATGGAAGGAGGCTGGGGCGGTGGCCTGGACTCCGGAGCCAGGTTGCTCCAGACAAGGGCAGAAGAAGCTGCATAAGGTCCACGGGTGGTTCTAGACCTTGGGCAATTCCTCACTGATTTCAGAATCTGACTCTACGAATCCCCGAATCCCCTCCCTAAGGAGTGCCCCGGATTTAGTCATCTCCGGTTGTTTGGGAGAAAACAAAACAAACGTAAAATTTTTGCTTATCAGTAAGGCCCCTGGAAAGGAGGTATAAATTCATTTTTTGGGGGGTGGAGGGAAGTCGTGTTTCTGTGGACACATCTCTGAAGCTTCATAAACAAAACCAAGCAAACAAGCAAGCAAACAGCAAAAACCAAGAGGGAAATTGGGAACCGCTTAGCGGGTGGTTCCAACCTCTTCCTTTCTCCCCAATTCGAGCTGCCTCTTTACAAACAGTGAATCTGGCCTGTGTCTTTTTGTCAGGAGGATGTTCCCCACCATCCGCGTGTCATTTTCTGGAGTGGATCCTGAGGCCAAGTACATAGTCCTGATGGACATCGTCCCGGTGGACAACAAGAGATATCGCTATGCCTATCACCGGTCCTCCTGGCTGGTGGCTGGCAAGGCTGATCCTCCCCTGCCAGCCAGGTTTGTGACTCTGGGCTACTCGCATAGTAGAGGGGTATTAATCTTTCTGATTTATGTGAATGCTAAGCGAGTTGTTTCAAAGCCCCCGCCTCTGGCTGGAAAAGAGATTTCTAAGCAAGGACTGAATACGAAACATGTTGGTTAGTCTTCAAGAAAGGTGAAGTTTGTGCATAAAGAAAAGGATAACTTTCATTTTATCTTTCGCAATTAAACCCAGACATTCGTGAACTTTGAAAAGGTGTTAGAAATGTGACCTTTTAAAGGTACATGTGTATGTGTAATATTTCTAATAGGCTACTTAGAGTCAGGTTAGATAAATGTGCTGAAAGTTGCCCTAAAATCTTCGTGCACATAATATATTTTAGGAAATTGTTAACAGTGTGATTATATCCATATCAATAAGCACCACTTTAGTAAAATTGATTTGTTTTGACCCACAGAAGATTCACAGGTTTTAAGCAATTTCTTCCTCCCCCTGTACAATTCTGATTGGATAAACATAATTCAATAAGTTTTCAATATATTCATTTACATTAAGCATAGCTAACACATTGGAGACAATTCAACTACTTTTGTTAGTAATTTTTGGGGGTGTACCCTGTCCTAAACTCCCCTTTGGAGCATTTTATTCAAAGAAGGATTCAGGAGGAGTGGGAACACCAGCCGGTTACAGGGTTCTGTCTGTAAGTGTTAATGCAGAGCAAGGAGCATTCGAGGACTCCATCATTTTTGAATAACAAAAGGCAGCTCTCTGACTAACTTTTGGCAATGATTGAAAGTTAGATCACACCCAATCTTCTAATTTACAGATTTAAGGTCGGTGGAAGTGTTTCAGAGTACACTGACACCACAGACACTGGGATGGTGTACACACGGTTCTGAGAGTATCAGCATCTCAAGCAGTGAGCACACCATGGGCCTTGCAGTCTGGTAAAGGCACCAGGAAACAGACAACAGCTTCCTGGGCCTTCTGTTCCTAAAGAGACCTCACTGGAAGGCCACCTTCCAAGTCAGCATATTAAACAATTAGGACAAAAAAATACTTGTAAATTGCAATTTGTTCTTTTGAGTGAAAAAAAAAAACTTCATAATAGATTTTAAAATCGATAGAATTTGGTGGTTTGTATTATTTACTTCTGAGAAGCCAATTCTGTTTAATTTTTTTTTATGAGACAGTCTTATTACGTAGCTCAGGCTGTACTCAAATTCGTGGTTCTCCTGCCTCAGTAGGAAGACTTCGATTTTACTGGTTTACAGATGCTCAGTTCTAGGTTTCCCTTTAATACTGACTTCAAGGGGTTGGGGTATGAGTTTGATCAGATTCCTAACCATTTTTTTTTACATACAGATTCATTTTTGCTTCCTCTGGCCTTTCTTTTTCTCTGGTGGCTCATTCTTATTTACCTTCTTTTTTTCTTCCTCTGTGAAAGTATGAGCAAATGCTGCCGGCCAGTGGGACTGCAGAAACATGACATGCTTGTTTGCGTTTTCAATCTGTTCTGGTTATTGCCATCTTAACTGCGGCTTTTTTTAGGCAATTGCTGGCATTTTAGCTCAGGAGGAGGGGAAGGAGGAAGGAAGGCTTTCCTGTAGGTCGTTTCGTGTACCCTCATTCAGTTTATTTAAATTAATATTAGATAAAAGCGTGAAGTGGAAACATTTTAGATAATTTATGGAAATTTCCGGGTTGTTGTTACTATTACAGAAAACAGTCTGTTACATTTTTTCCACTGCATAGAAGAGGGAGCTTGGAGATTAGAACCCTTAAGCTGCTGGCACAAAGTGAGTTTCTATGAAACTTCTAAATCTGAGAAGACTTTCTTTTTCCCTCAGACTGAAGCCAGTGATTTCTAATCAGGAAGCACAATACTTGATAATATTATTTGGTAGTTTTAGTAGTTTTAATTCATGGACAAAAGTATCATACGACTACATTTCCATACCACTAAGGCAATCTTTATTTAAACAAGTTAATAGCTATGCGGTGGGATTATGGATAGTGAATATGTTGGAGAATGGGCGTGTCATCAATTTCTAGGTCTTTTAGTAAATTGGGATTTTTAGGAGAGAAGGGCAGTGTGATACTGATCACTATTTATAAGACCTTTGCTTTGGAGAGCTAAAACTTGAGATGCTCTTGTATTTGAACTGTCAACGGGTGCTCTGATTCATGGGCGGTCATGGGCACCCTCCTGAGAACAGTGTAAGGGCCTTGGAGGAGGCCTGTAAAGTTCCCCTGTGTGTGTGTGGGGGGGGGGCAAGACTTTCTGGCCCTGCCTGCCCCTCTGGGCCGCACCCCTGGCCTGTTTCTCGCACATTCGGCATGGGTAGGATTCCCAGTCTTTTTGTATTATATACTGTGGCTCAGATGTCTCATTCTTTATCCAAATACTGCCAGGGAGATTCATTTTATGACTTTCCCCTGCCTTTTTCAACCAAACTATTTATAAATTCCAGCTATAAGGGTCCTATGCAAAAATGATTTATAAATATCCTGGTATATGGGTAAAGGAATTTGTCAGGGCTGGTCATATCGCTCCATGAACTTATCATGTGTCAATTCCATAGGTCAGTTCCTAGCTCACAAACAAAAACAAAAAGGAAGAAAACAAACAAAAAAAAAAAGGGAAAAGAAAGGGAAAAATATAATTTGTCTTATAAAAAAAGGATTTATTTCTTCCTCCTCATGCATTCTGTCACCTCACTCCAGTTTTAGAAGATTTGGTGGGGAAGACAGCAGGGACAAGATTTGCAAAGTGCTGTATTTAGGACAAGAGCAGGAGTGAATGAGTGGGTGACCTTCCCAGTGAGGCTGTGTTCCTCCCACGTGGCAACCAATCAATAGATCTTTCTTATCAAAGCTTTTTTTGCTTAAGCTACCTGTAAACAAATCAATTTAATAACCAGAGGTTCACTTAGCTTGTTAAAATGCTCCGTTAGCCGGTGTGTGTATCGTTGGCGACAGAGCCGAATGCTGGCGTTTACAGTAGGCAGGACGGTGGGCTCTCTGATCTATGGACCAGTAAACATTTGCTGGGCCCTGTATCAAAAATTAGCCTGCCTTTGTATTTGTAAATTAGACTGAGTCATCTTTAAGTCTAAATAAGTTGGTTTTCTAAATCGATTTTCTCATTTATATTGTTTCTTTCCGTTACTTTACAATAATGCCCATATTGGAAACTTAGACGTTACCGTGGCATTTTTTTTAAATACCTCTGACAATAAGATCAGACACTTGATAAATGGAGACAGTAAACCAGAGGTGGCAAAATATCAAGGAAACAACTCGTTTTTGCAAAGCGGCTTGCTCAGCAGATAATGCAAAATGTATTCCTCACTCCCGAGATCTCAGGGACTTGACGGAGTATGTTGGGTGCTTTGGCGTTCCCTTGGGATTGCTATTTTAATAAATTCAAGGTACATGGGGCAAATAAAATGTCCCCTTTATATGATGCTTATGTATTCCTTTAGAATCATCAAAACATTTAGAAGAAACACCGAATTTTGTTTGTGTTGTGATCCAGGTTCCCATTTTGTAGCCCAAGCTGGTCTCAAACTCTCAATCCTTCTGCCTCAGCCTTCTGAGTGCTGACGTGACAGAACGTGTGTGACAATACGCTTAGTTCAAGACGGCTTTGTTAAATCATGCCCCAGTAAAGCTCTCCGACACTCCGCAGGCTCTACGTGCATCCAGACTCCCCCTTTACTGGCGAGCAGCTCCTCAAACAGATGGTGTCCTTTGAAAAGGTGAAGCTCACCAACAATGAACTGGACCAACATGGCCATGTAAGTACCGAGCCTTGGATCCCCAGGTTCTCTTAGATGGAGTGAACATGTGATGTGAAATATCCTCTCTCCTCTTCCCTATGTCTTTCCCTCTCCTCCATCTAACTTCCTGCTATCTCTGAGTCACTCTGTGAAAATCTTGACTGCTTTTATTAAAGCTGCTCCTAGGGCTCTTTTGTATAATGGGTGTGGGATCTTCCGTGCCAAGGGTGCCCCAACACTATTGCAAACTCTGTTTGCCAATAAAACAAAGCAAATGTTATTTAGGGAGGCCGGCAAGCCTATTTTGGGGTTAAGCATCTTACTTCTGTTAGTAGATTAATAATACGCATGGAGAAAGTGGGGCTGAGACTTTCTATTGGAGTTTCTTAAGTGTGTTCTGGAGAGCACATCACATGAGGTACAGCAGACCGCAAGGGCCTCATTTCCAAATAAATTTGCAAAGCTTCTAGTCATGTAGAACGTCGCTATACAGCCTGGATGAAAGTCTGAGATGCGTCTATCAGAGACAAACCGAATGGCTAGGGCTCCCTCTGACTCAAGTTAACTCTCCCCTTGGCATTCAGGTCTCTCTTCTGAATACTGCAGGGCTATCTGAAAGCCAGAAGAAAAATGCCTTAGGTACTTCTCTTAGAAGAAGTGTGTTTGGAAGGTAACTCAGAGTTCTTATGACCGTGAAAGCTCTAGATGAGGTCTGGCACTCCCAGTGACCTCGCTTTGCACCAAATACACCAAACACACCAAACTGTAAGACAAAGTTGTCCGTTTTCTCCCCAAAAGGAGCCCAGAGTGTCCGTGTGTCTTTCTGCAGGCTCAGTCATTGCTCGTTTTCCTCCAGGACTCTAAGTTTTAGTTTTAGGTACACCCCTTTCTGAGAGAGCTGCATACATGCTAAGACACTGACAGTATCTGCAATTATGAACAAAGCAGAGGATATTGCGCTCACCTGTAATCCCGGCAGGGAAGGCAAGGCAGGAGGTGGTTAACCTGGTCCAAATGACATTTCCCAATGACACTGAGAAAGCAAAGCGAGCCAAAGAAAAGCACATCTCATTTTGCATCAGTAAAGAGATCATTGTAGTGTGGGTTATGGGAAAAAGAGAGAATCCAGCTCAGAGCTGAGTTGATAGGGCAAACAGCCACTGACTAAAGGACTCTTGCCTTGTCCTAATGCTTCTCGTTAAGGCGTTGTCTTGGATGCAATTGAACACATGCACGTGTGCGCATGTGCACATATGTATGAGGTGCGGGTGCTCAATGCCATGCATGCGGTGCCTTTCCTTGCCTGGATCCTGGTATCTCTGTCTCCTAGTGCTGGGGTTGCAGGCGTACACAGCTGTCATGCCAAGCTTTTACATGGGTGCTAGGGATTTGAACTTAGGACCTTTTGCTTTCAGGGCAAGCACTCTTATTCACTGAGTCATCTCCCAAGTGCTATGACTCAATGCTCTTAGATAGAAATGTTTGCACAGATTCTCCTGTAGATTTTATGTGAGAAAACCTAAGGCAGGATTACGTGCTCCTTTTGAAGAGATGATTTCTGTGTTTTTGCCTTCGTTGTCAGAAAGAACATGGTTTCACAGTTTCTTTCCATGGCTTTAAAAATCCCTCTTATTTTCTTACTAAGTAAGGCTCTTGGGACTTTAAGGTTTAGTTTGTATTGGGTTTGTGTCATAGATGAAAATGGCTTTAAAAAGACAGTAAGAGCAGTCTAGAGATGGCTTCAAACGGCTGAACTTGGGGATGAGCAAAGACTTGGGTTAGTGTCCCTGTCCTCGTGCCCCCAGACCTTCCTTGTTTTCACGACCACGCCAGGGTGACCAGGTTATCTTGTCACTTTGAGGAGCTTTGGAGAGACACTGGAGTGGATTAATGAGCTTCTGCTGTTTGACCTGTTGGAAAGCGAAAAGACCTTTTCAATGTTGGCCTAGTTTATACCTTTAAAGAATAGAGGATGCTTCCTCTTGTTGGACCTTTTTTGTCATGTTAAGATTTATGAACTAGGGGTGGGGTAAATAAAAAAAAAGATTTATGAACTATCTGAGATAGTCTTTGTAGGTCATTCATCGGTCCTACTTAATGTGATTCATATTAAAATATTTTAGGTTCCAGTTGAAATCTTTGGAGGGAGAAACTACTTTTTTTTTAAATTCATCTTGCATTTTTGACATGCAGAAGTTTAAGAATTACTTGGGACTTTAGACTTCAATAGTAGATTACTTACTCCGAATTTAAATGTTTTATTTTATCGTCAGCATTAGGTGTAGCTGGATTTCAGGAACCCTGACAATCTGACCGTGTCAAATTGTTCAGTTGTCAGTAGCTGCGTATATTTACTGTAGGCTTAAAACTTGTCCTGTGTAATAATACCCTTTGTCACCAGAATTAGTGTCCACTGGAACTGAGAAAGACAGGCTCTTAAGCACTATATTATTTAACCAGCTTCTTGAATCAGCTTGACGACAGTTCTCTTTTATCATAGATGTTTAGTCTCTGTCAGGAACATCAGCTATCCCCAGGAAGGCATTTCCTCAGAAAAACACAGTTTGCTCTTCTGTTGGTAGTTCATAGGTCCATGAGGGCCACAGCAGGCCTTGGAGTCTGAGTTTGTTCCGTGCCCCTTACCAAGGACACTGGCTAGGAGGGTTAGGAGTAGGAGGGATGTTATTTAAACTTTAAGTTTTGAATTACATTGGGTTTTTTTTGGCAGGGTGTTGTTCGTTATGTTTATGCATGGGCAGGAATGCTACTTGATAGTTTTTCTTATCTTCTTATTTGAACATATGAGGAATGTTGATAAATATGTACATTAGGAGACAAACACTCGCTATCGCTACTTTGAGTTGGCTCCAGATCTATGATCAAATCTCGTTGTCTTGAATTCCTCGGAGGCAGTGCATTATACACAGAGAAATGATGGTATTTTTCAAAGCTTATTTCAACATATTTGAAAAATAATGTCTCTTTTTCCTTAGTTGTTCCTATTCTAGTGTGAGACCCAAAAAAGTGGCAGGTACAAAAGTCATTTCCATCCAATGACTCAGGGTCAGCTTACAGGTTAGGAAGATTGACAGGAAGACATCGGCTATGTGGTCAGTTCTCTCATTGCTACAGATATTAGTTCTAAGGTGTCTTAAATAGAGAAACCATGGCCCAAGTCACTTAAATGAAATGGGACACTATTGACATACAGTTTTCTCTATATCCTGAGCAGTGCATGGGCTACTGGTAAAACCTATACGATGCAAATGTTACATGAATAATTAGTCTGAATTGTTTAGGGAATAAAGACAAGGAAAAGTGTACATGATCAGTATAGGCACAATACTTCTGATCTAAGGTATTTATTTATGACAGGGCTTTTCGATGTAGTCCCAGCTATCTTGGAACTCGCCATGTAGACCAGAGTGGCCTTGAACTCAAACTCACAGAGATCCAACTGCCTGTCTTGTGAGTGAGGGCAGTAAAGGTGTGCACAATCACTCCTGGTCCAATGTGAGGTTGTTCACATTTGCTGAGACACCACCCAAAGATGCACATGTCCACCACGTACCAATTAACCTGGTATTTAGTGGATAGTTTGTAAATACCTTCAACGGAAGTCCCCCCACCCCCCGATCCCCGCACCATATCTGTCCACATTAGCCAAGAAAGCAAGGGGCCCCTCAGCCGCAGTGTCCCGAAACAAGCATCTCCTAGTGGCTCATGCACTGCATACAGGGGGCTTCCTGAGACCAGGGATTTGCAGTGTTTGAGGACAGGGTACAGCTGAACCCCCACCCCCAAAAGGCAGAGCAGCTCTGTACATTTAAATAGCTGTCTGTCGGTGGAGACAAGCGGGAGACATTTTAGACCTAAAAATGAATTATGTTCAGCCAAATGTGTCATAGGTCATTTCTGTAATCCTAGCACTCAAGAGACAAGGCAGGAGAATTGGCAAGATTTTAAGACCAGCCTGGGGTACAAAGTGGAACCCTTCCTGGAAATAAACAAATCACGGAGCAAACCAGAGCAAAAAAGAGTTTCTTTGCTCATTTTGTACAGTGGCAAACATTTATATTTTAATTAAAGGAAGGATAAACGAAAATACTATTTCTTAGCTGCCTTTTAAATTGAGACATATCATTGCTAAGGACTTGCAACTTTTTGTACCAATAGAATGGACGATGGCCGTGGCAGTGATTAAAATTTAGTTTTAAAAGGGAAAGGTACTAGTCAAAGAAGTTGTCACAACACAGGTTACGTTTGTAAGCCCTTCTTCAGTCCTGCGTAATTCCCAAGGGAGCAAGATGTCCAGCCAGCCCAGCAGCTGAAGGGCACTTGCTGCTCTGTCTTGAGGACACCAGCACTTGTGTCAGGCAGTTCATGAATGCCTGTAACTGCAGGTCACGGGGATCTAGTGCCCTCTTCTGGCTTCCATGGGTAACTGTACACAAACAATAAAAGTAACAGTTCCTCTATTCTCACTATGGTTCATGATGGAGGTTAGCACCAGCTTTTTTGCTCGCTCCTAGATTCGAGATGTTTTAACCCGCCACCGCCTAATACAATACTGCATTTCTAAGTCGTTTTATGTTTTCCTCTGTGAAGCACAGTATGACCTCCTAGAAAATATTTTTTTATTTAGAAAACATAAATATACATTTTATGCTGGAACTAGACCAGAAAACTCCCAAAATATTTTAGATTTGTTGTTACTATTGTTAATTTTAATTCATTTATTTTATGCGTTTGAGTGTTTTGCCTGCATGTGAGTTTACCAAGGTCCTTCCTGATGGCTGTGTGGAAGTCAGAAGTGAAAGAAGGTATCAGGTCCCCTGGAGCTGGAGTTATGGATGGCTATGAGGCACCACATGGCTATTGGCAATAGCGCTTAATGTCTACTGCAAGAGCAACAAGTGCCCTTAAGCACTGAACTGTATCTCCAGTCCCCCTTTTATTAATTTTTATCTATCTATCTATCTATCTATCTATCTATCTATCTATCTATCTATCTATCATCTCTCTCTTTGTGTGTGTGTGTGTGTGTGTGTGTGTGTGTGTGTGTGTGTGTGTGTGTATTCATGCCACAGAGCATGTGTGGAGCCCAGAGGAAAACTTACAGAAACTGTTTTCTCCTTCCACCATGTAGCTCCCAGGAATCAAACCATTAACACTTGGAGACAAGCACCATTACCCACTGAGACATCTCACTTGCCCATGGCTTGATTCTGAAAAATTAATAAAACATGGTCCAAGGAGATAGTTTAGTTGATAATATGCCTGCCACACAGGCAGGAAGCCCTGAGATGGGATGCCTGCAACAAGGATGATAAAAGCCAAGTTTCAGCAGGGCAGGGGTACAGCGTGGAGACAGATGGATCCGAGAGCTCACCCCCTAGTCTCTCTAGCAGTGAGCTCCAGGTTCAGTGAGGGAATCTGTCATGTAGAGAGGGATTTCAGAAAACATCCAACATTCACCTCTGGTCTCCACATGCGTAGGCGCATGTACTCATATACACAGGAACACCTACAGAGAGGCATGCACACACACACACACACACACACACACACACACACACACACTAAAATAAGCTAATACACAGAGTGTACCTTCTGAATGGCTCCTGCCCCAATCATCTTAGAAGGGGGCTCACGTAATTTGCAGTTGTTTTGGTAAAATGTGGTTCACCGTGATGGCTCTGTTATTGTATGAAAATGGCTTGACAGAGGAAGGAAGCAGTTGGTTCTAATCTTAGAATAGAACTTGATGTTGTAGGTTAGATAGACCGGTGGAGGATGCGAACACTCAGGACTCCCCATCTCTTCACTGTAGATAATTTTGAATTCAATGCATAAGTACCAGCCGAGGGTGCACATCATAAAGAAGAAAGACCACACGGCCTCCTTGCTCAATCTGAAGTCGGAAGAATTCAGGACGTTCATCTTTCCAGAGACAGTCTTCACAGCAGTCACAGCCTACCAGAACCAACTGGTGAGTGGGTCCTTGACAGTTCAGTTCCTGAACGGGTGTTTTTTCCCCCAGCACTCAAAACGGAAGTTGCTTCGGAGAAAGAGAGCTCATGAACACGAGCGTCGCAGCCTCTGAGATTGTATGGAGCACCAGCTTGTCTTGCAGGACCTTCTTTCTATAGTGCAGGCTGCTTCGTGGCCGACCCCTAACCTGAATCCAAACCACTGTGCCTTCTGCGAGTACCCTGCAGACAGCTGATCAAATTACTAACACTCGAGATGCTTCCAGAAACCGGCTTAGCCACAACCTAGGATAAGGAAAATGGTGTGGGTGTCTCTTTAAATAATAAGCTGCAATCCTATTTCATTGACATCAAAATACCAGTTATAACGTCAGGTTATAGTTTTCTAAAATTCGTGGTCATGCTCTGTGTTTCCAACGTGAGCACTGTTTTCTTGCATAAGATTTAGATGTAGTAAACACTGATCAATCTCCCTCTAAGGCCAAGTGCTGTTAGGCACGTGCTCAAATGTTTTCTTCTTTCTTAGTCAGGAAAAGGTCGACAGGTTTGAAGCATCAGTTTGATACAGAATGAGGAGGAAGCTGAGGGGAAGAAAGAAAGGCTGAGTAATTTTCCTGCAGTTGAGTAAGTCAGGGAGTAGAATTCTTCTGAGTGTATGTAGTAAAATGTGCTCAAACCTTTAGTTTAACTAACAGCTAGGCTGCTCAGAGCACGTCACCTTGCTTTTGTCTGATTGGCTGTAAGTAGCCAGGATGCTTGCCTTCCTCTTATCATGCAGCTGGTGTGTTGTTCGGTCTACATAGATGCTGATCATGGGCCACCTGCTGGCCGAGCATCCAGCTTGGCTGGGTGGGTCAGGCAGGGGCGATGCAGAGGCTCTGGAAAGGCGGGAGGAAGCTGACAGCACAGGTAGTCCTGTCCTAAGAAAGAGGAATGGCCAGAGCAGGTGGAGAAGGCTCACGTGCGCATAACTTCTACATGAGCTTGGGGTTTATTTCACAACTAAGTCTGCCATTTCCCTTACTGTTAAGCTGGGGCTAAGAACCAACCAGACTATTTTTGAGAATTGCAGGAAAGTCACATGTGATGATGTATATGAACATTCCCTGGGAACTTTGAGGTCGGACTATTCAGGGATACCAAGAGTGCTTACCCACATTTGGTCCTTAAAATGCCAGTGATTGTGCCATAGAGATGGCTCAGCAGGAGGAGATGTGTGTGATCTGATGTCCTGAGGCAGATCCCTAGAAAAGAGACACACACACATACACACACACACACACACACACACACACACACACACACACCAGACATCACACATACACACATACACAGACACACATACCACACACACCACACACCACACACACACACACACCACACATCACACATACATACATACACAGACACACATACCACACACACCACACACACCACACACACACACACACACACACACCACATACACCACACATCACATACACACACTCATACACAGACACACATACCACACACACCACACATACACACACATACACACACACCAACCATACACACCACACCACACCACACCACACACACACACATACCACATCACACAAACACACATACACAGACACACATACACACACACACCACATATACCACACATCACACACACACACCACACATCACACATACACACCACACACACACCACACCACACACACACACACACCACATCACACAAACACACATACACAGACACACATACCACGCCACACAGACACACACACACACACCACATACACCACACATCACACACACACACACACTCATACACAGACACCAGACACACACACACAAATACATCAAATTAAAATTTTTTGGTGCGTTTGCTAAGATAAATCGATTTATAGTTGTTATGTAAATCACCTTATTGTATAAACAAAGTGTTACCTCTTTTGACCTCCAAAATGATAACATGAAGGGAGAGACTTTCAGAAAACATCCAGGTAAAACTCAGTGAGTAGGACCAGAGTCTGAACACCCTCCAGCCCTGACGATCTGGACAGTTGAAGCTGGTCTCACCTGTATTTGCAAGCACTCGGGAAGTGGGTCTTAGGAATTTAGAAAGGATCCTGAAACATTCTACTCACTCGCACTAACGGGTAGTTCTCTGATTCAAAAATGCATGTAGGACACTTCGAGAAATTGCGTTGCCGTTTTGGGAGGAAATAAAAACTTGTTATACGGAAACTCTCAATGCTGTTATCAGAATTCCCTCTAAGAGGGAGGGGCCGAAACTAGAAAAGTAAATTACAAGTTTCTTTGTTTTAAAAACATGAGATGTGATGAGTTAGAATAAACTAGAAGGGAAGTTTCTACACAGAGCGCTCTGGATTTGTTTTAATAGGCATGGGAGCAATCCTTTTTTTTTTTTTAAAGATTTATTTATTCATTATATATGAGTGCACTACCACTGTCTTCGGACACACCAGAAGAGGGCTTCAGATCTCATTACAGATGGTTGGGAGTCACCATGTGGTTGCTGGGATTTGAACTCAGGACCTTGGGAAGAGCAGTCAGTGCCCCTAACCACTGAGCCATCTCTCCAGCCCAGGAGCAATCCTAAATAAATACCATTAGGTCTTCGGCCGCACTGCTTAGATCGTATAAGGAAGGAAAGGTTTGTGCACTTGCTATCATACAAAGCAACACTTAAAGGATGTTTTCTTAACTAATCTTTGCAGGAATATTATCCACGCAGAGAAATAGCATTTTTATTATGCAGCATAGAGCTGGGAAACTGAGGCATGTGCTACACTAATCCCTGAAGGTGGCTTGCTGTGCTCAGCATGGATTTGAACCAAGGTGGTTAGAGCCCTAGACCTTTGAGCTAAGTGCCCTTTCTCAGAGGGAAAGAACTCTCCCCCTCTTAGCTCCTGGCTCTATCGGACTCTTAGACATCCCTTCCCAGAGGGATTCAAGATATCATCTTCCCCCCAACATACTGACTATTTATCTGTGAGTGGCTGAATATTAGAGGGTAGTGAGAGAATATGTGAGTTACCATTCTCAACTAGAGGGTCAGCTGAGCCCTCTTCAGCCAATACATACCATGTGCATTCGTGTGCTAATCTCACTGAATTACTTCTTCCATCGAACTATTTACTCAGAGAAACTTCAGTGTTCAAGACAAAGCCTTAGAAGTAAGTGGTGAGGTGAACCTATACACCCTCCACTCAGGCTTCGTAATTAACTTTTTCCAAGTTTGGTTCAGTCTTTCCACTCCCTGTCCTTTCTGCCCTGCCATTTGACACTACTGTGTTTATCTTATCAACCACTCCAGTAAGTGTGTCCCTGGAGTGAGGGAATTATTTTTGTGTCCACATTGCCTGTGTCACATCTCAGATGGTTATTTATTAGAAACGCCCCTTAATATTATGCGGTAGTCAGTCCATTTGGATTTTAGTATGAACCAGTAATACCCACTGAGACCTTGGTCCTCCCACCCCAGTTACAAGCTTCAACTAAAATTCATGGTCTAAGATGGTTATTTTTAATTTAGAAAAGTCCTCCCATATCCTTCTCAATAATCTTATTTAATTCTGACATTAATCGCCAATGGAAGTCCAGTGAGTGTCATTTCGTAGATAATGAAACTGAAGCCCAGAATGGTTAGGACAGGCACCCAAGGCTACATATTTGATAAGTGCCAGACCCATCAAGATGGCTTGATCTTCTAGGCCTTATGTCTTTTTTCGTGACATTGCAAGGCCAACAAAGTAATCACGTCTAAGTGATTCTGAAAGCTGAATCTGAAAATGTTACTACTGTGTTAAATAAGTTAAAATGCTAACGAATGCAGATTCTGGCAGTAATTACTCCTCCCACTAAAGTTTATTTTTATAACTGATATTACAGGTGGGTTCAAAATTTAGTCACAAGAATCCGTCAATCTTTGATGGCATCATAAAGTATAATAATGGGCCATCAGTGCCAAAGAGCCCCCAGGAGGAGCGCCTTTCTCAATAGATCCCTGATTTTATTTCTGTAATCCGTCTTTGAAACAGTCTTTAGCATAAAACCATCCATGGCTGTGATTTGCTATAGAAGGGCAGTTGCGCAAATGGCTGATACGTTTCCTTCAGTGGATAAAACCGATACAGGTCTCCTTAGAAATCAGTTCAGAGATGATCATTTTTGGTCTTCTTGACATGCTTCTAGGTCTCCTGGAGTCAACTGTGTTTTCACTGTCCCATGGTGTGTATTAATTTTCCTACAGTAAACACAGTAAGAGAAATACAATGCAAAGGAGGAATGATTCAAAAGCTCCCACTTGGGCCCATTTCTCTGTCTTAAACTTTTGATGTGATTGTTGTTTTTATGTCTGCTAAATTCTAATCAAACTTCCCCAAAGACTGTGTGTGTGTGTGTGTGTGTGTGTGTGTGTGTGTGTGTGTGTGAGAGAGAGAGAGAGAGAGAGAGAGAGAGAGAGAGAGAGAGAGAGACCTTCTTATTGAGACCAGTAGTTTTATTTAGAATTAATGAAAATGGGGCCTTCTTTACCCATTTTTTTTCTTCTTTTTGCAAGGGATGATCGCATTTCTTTACATTATTAGATGAACGCTAAATACATTACACTTTCAACAAACTATTTTATAATTTACGATTTAAAGGTCATACATTGTTTTTGAGCCGGCAGATCATTGATGTGGAGTTGAAGTGTAGGTCAGGTTTCATTTCTAAATGCCTTTGGTCAGATCTTTTCCTGATAATTGGAGAAATGGTCTCCAAGGGCCAATTATACCTATGACTGGGACCCCAGCTGGATTCAGAGTTTGCTGCTCTGCTAGGAAATAATAACCACTGTGAAGTCGCCCTTCTCTGCACAGCTGCTGGTGTCAACGATCTGCCCTCTAACTGTGCACACATTTACTTACAAATACAGCAATAGTAAAAATAAAAGTATTTTCTGGTTAGCATATGCATTGTGCTCTGTGTCACTGCAATTGTAATAAAAACATGTCTTTGCATGTAGTTGAGCATACAAACTTCAGGGTTTCACATACATAAAGAAAAAAAATTGATTTGGGACCCAAAGACATGGCTCAGTGGTCAAGAGCACTGGCTGCCCTTCTAGAGGCCCTGAGTTCAATTCCCAGCAACCACATGGCGGTTCACAGCCATCTGTAATGGGATCCGATGCCCTCTTCTGGCCTGCAAGTGCACATGCAGAAAAAGCACTCATAAACAAAGTAAATAATAAAAAACTGATTTGGGGCTCGGTCCAATAAAGAGGGTTCTTTATTGCAGAGCATTGGGGGTGGGGTCCCAGCATTCATATCTGCAAACTTTTAACCACCTTCAACTCCAATTCTAGGGGTTTGGATGCCCACTTCTGGTCCCTGTATTTACCCACACATATGTAGTAAACCTCAACTCACCCAGGCACACACACATACACGTAAAATAAAACATAAATCTTACAAAAAGCATTTTAAAAAGCTGTCTCTGGTTTTGGAACAAATGATATTCGGTGGCTGGTTCTTTTTTGATCCTCCCTTTATTACAACCTTTGGGGAGGATGACATAGGTCAGCAGCACTGCCTGCTTCAGACTCCCCATGCAGGAGTTGCACGGGTCCCTGTGCACAGGTCCAGGTGCAGTCGCCTCACCCGGCCACTTCCTCGCCTCCCTTTTCATAGCCTCTCTCTCCACTTTCCCCGGTTTACAAAGGAGGCAAGACTATACTTTCAGAAGCAAGTTTTCATGCTTTTAATTTAAATACCATTATTGGACCATTTATGGTCTGTTATTGTGTAGTATGTGAAAATTATTTAAAATTATTTTACGGCCAGGTATGGTGAAACAAACCTTTATTCCCAGCACTCAGGAAGCAGAGACAGACTGATCTCTGTGAGTTTGAGGTCAGCCTAGTCTACATACTGTGTTCCAGGACAGGTAGGAGTATATAGAGAGACCATGTCTCAAACAAAAAAAACAATCAAACAAACATAAACAAACAAAAAAACCCAACACACAATGTATGTGTGTGTGTGTGTGTGTGTGTGTGGCCATGTGTGCTTTATCTTGAAATAAGAAAAAAAAATAGAATGCTTTCAAGCAGCACAGTTTATCCTAGTCTGTAAAATTATTAAATCATAATTTGGTGGCTTGTTCTCGTGTGCGTGTGTGCGTGTGCGCGCGCGTGCGTGTGTGTGTGTGTGTGTGTGTGTGTGTGTTTATAGATAAGTTCTTCTTCTTTTTTTTTTTTCGGAGCTGGGGACCGAACCCAGGGCCTTGCGCTTGCTAGGCAAGTGCTCTACCACTGAGCTAAATCCCCAACCCCTGGTTTGTTCTTAATATAAAGCCCAGCAACCCTGCCTGCAATTCCTACCATGGTTGTCTGCTGCGTCTGGGGTTGAGCTGAATTGCATGAGGTGGGTCCTCAAGTTTAACCACAGTCTTATGCTGCAGTAGTCACTGGGATAACACAATCCCAACCCCTGATTCACCTGGCTTTTTTTTTTTCCTTCTCTGATGCTCAAAACCAGGGATTGTTTTTCTGGGTTTAATCCAAGTCATCCAGAGAGTGAGTAAACACTAGTTAACTAGTTAACTAGTTAACTGTCTTGCATTCTCTTTCTAACTAATGCTCTAAATTAAACCATCACTGCACCTTTGTAGTAAGGCTGGTTATACAGGGGACCATGCCTTATTTCAGTTTTTTTTCTGACGTTTTAGATTATATAAAAACATGGAGAATAAAAGGTAACATTGACACCACTGAAGGTTATAAAAAGCAACATTTAAAAATATCAGTGGTAAATAATTTTAATGGTGAAAACTAATTCAAAGACGTAAAGAAATACATTAGTTCATTTCCAGGCACCAAGTCAGAGCGGTAATGTTAGACCAGGGACACATTAAGTGACATGCATTTCTTTACTTGTACCCTGGCTCTGGAGGATGTTAGCCACGCTTACCTCATTCAAAGCCTCTGAACTTTAACCCTGGGAGTATGAAAACCAAGTACACTTGTTCTGAATCCCTTCCAGAACAAGACGACCATCGTGACAAAGACACTTCTTTCTCTTGCACAGTTTACATGCAACCAGACAGAGACTGTTATGGTTCACATCGAAGAGAAAAGCCTTTGAGATCTTTTGTTAGCTTCTGTGTTAGACACGCCATCTGCCATTACCTCCAGACAATGTTCCTGACTGGCCAATCCAACCCCTTTTCAATTTTAGAATGTGCTACTTCGAGCAAGATTTGCCTTATTGTTTGGTCCCATAGTTAAAGGTTTTCATTTGGGTTTGAGATGCCGTTAGTGTCACTACCTTGGAATGGACACACACTGCTCCCAGGGTTCTTCACTGTGCATCTCTACATTTGCTCCATAGAGTTTTAGGCTCTGTCAAGGCAAGGCAGCTATCCCTTACCTGGTGTTGTCACCATGCACCAAAGCCAGCCAATCTTCAGTACATAGGTGCTGGTTAATGATTGCCCAGATATTTCAGGAACTGTAAGACATGTTCGCATGGTAGAGTGTTCTAAATTACAGTTGCTGAGTAGAAAGATGTGACTCTTTTCCCCTTGAAGACTTAAATCTTGCTGGAACATAAACTTTCAGAGCACACTGGTTGTTTGGGCTTTAAAAGATGTGTACAATTTACGTAGAAAGATGAAATTCAGTTCTGAACAAACAGGTCTTCAGGAGAGGCAGCCCCATGAGAAGAGATTCTCCTGAAGTGTTGATGTGCACACTGTAGAAGCCAGTTCAGACTTCGTGCTTATTTTAGCTCTTGCTAGTCATTGCAAACAGGGCTTATCTGTACGGCATCCCCCTCTCTGTTTACCAATATCCCCATTTTTTTGCTGAAAAAAAAAAACTTCACTAACCTTTACCTGCAGTTCTCCAGTGCATGTTCTGAGCCAGTTTCAAGCTCAGGTGACCCTCAAGGCCGATGGTAGTCACAGGCTCCCTCCAGGCCCTGCCAGTGTTGAAGAGAGAGAGGGATATCGACCTGGTTCATCTGTGTGATGGAGGGCTTTTTATGGGAGGCGAAAGCTTCTTTGCATCTTTGCAAATGTAGTTCACATTGAGAAAAGATTGAAAAGAAAATGGCGTCTCCTTTAAGGTGAGAAGAGAAAGGATAACATGGTTGCAAATGAACTTTGGATACAGCCTGATTCTTTTTTAAAGTAATATTTCATACTTTGTTTTAACTATTTTCTCCTCAGTGTGAAAAAGGAGGATATCCCTCACTCCATAATTCTTTTTTTCCCTGCTCAGAATATTTTGTGTGTGTCTCCCTCCAAAGATGAATTTATAGTCCAGCTTTGGTCTTGCAAGCTAAAACTGTTGCAGGGCCTCCGTGCCAGTAATGCAGCTAGGAAAAGGCTGTACTTGGGTCCAGGCACTGGTTGTGCCCCTCTGCATCTATGTATCAGTTGAGGCTTGCTTATCTGCGAGGTCCCTTTAAGTGCTAACAGGAATTTTTCTAGTCTGACTCTTTTAGTCAGTGCTTCCTTTGATTTCTGCTCCACAGCCTGATGCGTGCACAGCAGAGGTGTGATACAAAGGCTCTAACGGGTCTTTGTGTGTTGATGGTAATACTGTATGAGTCATAAATCCCCCAATGCAGATACTTAACACTGATTCTTACTAGAAAGTAAATGTTTCTACAGAAGCATAGCTATTGAGTAACACTGAACGGAAGGCTGACAAAATGACTGATTTGATTCTATTTAGTGAAATGCAAAGAATAATGGTAGTAAGTTAATATGTTGAAGGCTTCATTTCCTGTATTTACGTAAAGGTGTCAGTATCAGCACAGTATTGGACATGGGCTATCATTGGCCACTTAGTCTTTTTACCTTTCATGGCATTAGTAGCATGCTTGTAAACTTAACTGTGAGATGCTGCCCAGACAGAATGAGACAGTGTCTTTACTTTTACTCTTCCCTCCCTGACAACACACATATTCTACACAGTTCTCTCATCTAGGTAGTTTTCCTTTCCCCAGTTGAGTCCTAGCCTTTCCCTAGCATTTACAATAACTTCACAATCTAGTTTCTTAGGTACCCTTGCCTGAAAGGCCACCAAGCCTTTGCTATCTCAGTCATGGCCCAGTATCCCTGAGCACTTGTCCCTCACTCAGACTGTGTCTCATGATGCGAGTAGGCACCACTGTACTATTGGGGGCTTTGGGGAATTAATGGACTATTTCCGATTCTGTTTCTTTGACCTTGGTATGAGATTGTTTTGTGCCCATTCTTTTCTTTCTAGATAACCAAGCTGAAAATAGACAGCAATCCGTTTGCCAAAGGATTCCGGGACTCCTCCAGGCTCACTGACATCGAGAGGTAACGAGAATTTTCTGCTTGCTCTTTTGTCCAGATAAGATAAAGGGCGGGTTGTAAGAACGAGTCCCCTTTAATGCCAATGAATTTCGATCTGGCAGTTCGTAGTCTCTGCACCTCCCCTTCCAACCACAAACTCCATCGTTGTAAGAGCCCCAGCTGCTTCCGGCTTTCTCAAATGCTGGATTTGGGCTTTGCCATGGTCAGAGACCAGGTCCCAGTTATAATTGATTGTCCTGTCTTACTGATTGGCACATTTGCCTTCCGAACGGATGTCTTTGATAACACAAAATTATAAAGGTGATTTGGAATTTTGAAACAAGGAGATGTAATTTAATGCAGGGCCACACAATTCTATCTGTAAGATAGACTGCTATCTTTAGTAGCAGAAATATCAAATCTGAGGTCCTGTAAGAAGAAATAGTTATGCATGTGAAGCTTAACCCCTTCCCAATGACAGTTGTTCATTGTTGCTTGAGGTCCTTGAGTGACTGAAACCCATAGCTATTAGCTCAATATTAACGCTGAAACGTTTTTAAGGAGATTTTGACCCAATTGCTTATTTATACTGTTTACTTATGCTCACAGTGATTTTCATCCTTCATCTTCATACTAGGTCTGATATATTTGCTGATTGGGTGGGACACACCATAGGTATCAGACCCCTTACTTATTGTGCCCTCATGTCTTTGTGTGACTCTCTTGTCAACTGCTACCCATTTCTGCTATTCCTTTTATTGCCTACCCCATGGACACTTCTGTCCATCTTGTCTTGGCAACTCAGATGAAAGGCTAATTATGTTTTAGCAACTTCTGACTCTTCTTAAACCTGCCTAAGTGACAGCGTGAGTGGTAGGTATAATCCAAGGACAGATGTAGAGGCTGTGTAGGGAGCCAGAGAGTTTGGTTTAAAAAAAGGACTAATTACTGGAGAGTCTGACAATGGGTCAGAGGTGGCGAAATCAGGGACACACCTTAGGCTGGTGGATGGACATCTATTGTAAGCTTCAGGGAGCAGGCTTGATGGAAAATTGTGGACAGTGACGTTTATAAAAGCACGCTGTAAATCTAACGTGAAAAAAATGTTTCTAAGTCTCTCGTCTCAGATGAGTCTTGCATCTGGTCCTTTAGAGTCTGTCTGAGCAACTTCGAATGGACTTTGAGAACAGATTTTAGAATAAAAATAGCCCCGTGGTTGCACACACGCTCATGAGATAGGAGTACCCAGCCTGGCTGCCCTTTAGCACAGCAGATTTGATAATGCATGTGGCCACATTTTCCATTTATTGAATAAGCCTCCTGACGTTGGGAGCACTCACTCGCATGGGAAGCTAAGTGGCTGGAGATGGTCCTAAGGCCACAAGAGCACTCTGACGTGACTAGCTGAAAGTTTGCAAGATGACCTAAGTGGTGTGAAACTGGCCAAGGTTTTGGATTTCATTTCCAGGTATTTAAGTCCGAATTTTTCCTAAATAGCCTTTGGGGATGGGACAAATCAGATCAATTGATCTTTAGAGACCTAAAGAAATTAAATTAGTCTGGAGTCAGTTACTGCACTAAACCACGTAGTAATTGAATTGTTCCTTGTAACTGATTGAAAACAGTCCTATCTGTATCAATCCTGGGAGCTTTTCTTCCGAAGAGATCTGAGAGGAAAACACATTTTTTTATGACATGATGACAGATACCGCATTTTTCTAACCTAACTGAATACGATGTAATAAATATGTGACCTTAATGATTTCAAGTTTCCTGCTGTAGATTTATAACTTACTGTGTGCAACAATCAAACCAAAATGCCTTCAGGACCGGACCTGCGCCCGTAGACTTCAGTGTGGCCCTTTTCATGCTGTCAGCTCCGGGTGCTTTGTGAAGTATCATTGTTGTTCTGAATTTAGGTTTAGAAGGCTCTACTTAGGTCGATGTGTCCTATCTGCCCTTCCCGTTCAGCGACTTTGTGCAGGATCAGAGTTCTCCTGATTTGTAAAAGAAAACTAATGTCTTTATCACTGCTGGCGGCCAGCTAAGAAGCGCGATGCAAAAGCCTTAAGCGATGACTTAGGAGAAGTCAATTTCTGGCGTTGTAGACCAGGGGAAAAAGTGTTGCTGGTTCCACATAGTAAGTAAGTAGCCTAGGACAGCTTCCTGCTGGTTGCTGTTCACCACTCCTTCCTGCTTTGGGGGTGGCATAAAAGCTCACTGCTGCTTCTGAAGAGGGAAAGATAACTGGGAAAGGTTTAGGATATTTTCTTCAAAATTAAGTGCCTTTGTAGCCCCACCCTTCACCACTTAACAACAACAAAACAAACAAAAAATACAAAAAAACAAAAAAACCAACAAAATATTCCTGCTGAACTGTAGAAAAAAAAGAAAACCAACAAAATAATATTGAAAGGAGGGAAAGAACACAAAAGGAGGCACAGACTTCAGTCTGCATACTCGCCTAGGTACATTCCTATGTGGGCACCAGTCACGTGATACTGTTTTTTTTTTAAAAACATTTTCCCTGCAGGATATGTATACTTTTAAATGATTGTCATATTTTTCACAATTTTAGTCATCTAGGGTTCTTTTTCTCCATTATGAACAATGCCTGGAAGGAATTTTTTTTTTTTTTTACGTGTAGTCCTGATTGTGATCATACGATAAATAACCACAGATAAAAATGCTGGGTGAAAAAAAATGTGCTTTTATTTATTCTTCTGCTATAGTTCTATTTTACATGTCAACATTTTTAGGAGAGAACTGAAGTGTTTAATAATAAGAAATTATTTAATAAACTTTATAGTCGTATGATCTAGAAAATCATTTAACTATTTTTACGTATGCTATTCTGCGACATCACGTAGATTCATAATGTCATACAACCACCATCTTTATTCTGTTCCAGAATATTCTCATTATCACAAAGAGATGGTATGCTCAATCCCACCCTCCTTCTTTCTCCCCTCAGCCCAAGGTCTTGGTAGCCTCCATTTTAATTTCTATCTGTTTGAATCTTCCCAGTTAAGTAACTCTAGTGAGTGGATAGGGACATATTCTCAAATATGTTTAACACACAGCCAAGCTTTTCCAAGAAAGATCCTCTCTGAGCATTATGAATGAAAGGAAGAAAGACGGACTGCCCATCTATTTGCACCCTGTCAAACCGGGTGCTCACCACTTCATTTTTGCTAATATAATAGGATAAATACAAATTTTCTTTAAGGTGTTGGCTTATTTATTTCCCGAGCTCCATTTATTTTGCTTCGTCTGTCTCCTCTTATTGACCTATGAAAATTGTATATATCTCATGAATACCATGACAAAAACCTTTAAGGGAGGAAGGGTTTATTTCAGCTTCCCATTCAAGGTACAGTTCTTTCTGACAGGAAGATCAAGGTAGCTGGTCACATCACATCCAGGAAATAGAGAGGGGTGGATACTGACTTGCTCCTGCTCAGTTCCCTTCTCTGTCCACCACCCACATGATGTGGGTCTTCTTACCTCAGTTGTTAGTGTCAACTCCTCCTCCACATGCTTGCCCAGAGGCAAGTCTCCCAGGCGATTTCTGATTTTTCAACCTCACAGTTAACACGAGTCATCAAATTTCTAGTTTGCTATTTGAATTTTTGACTCATTAAAGGATTTGTTTTGATAGGATATGAAATGGACATATCACCTTCTGTTTTGTCTATGTTATATATTACTGGTACATTAATTGTTCACTTAATTATGAGTCTCCCTTGATTGTGTATCAATATTTTTTGAGACAGAGTTTCTCTGTCTGTAGCCCTGGCCATCCAGGCTGACCTCAGATTCATAGAGATCCACTTGGCTCTGCCTCCTGAGTGCTGGGATTAAAGGCTCTTGCCACTGTGCCTTCAAATTTTTTTTTTTGGTTCTTTTTTTCGGAGCTGGGGACCGAACCCAGGGCCTTGCACTTCCTAGGCAAGCACTCTACCCCTGAGCTAAATCCCCAACCCCAAATTTTTTAAATTGGATATTTTTTAATTTACATTTCAAATGGTATCCCCTTTCCTGGTTTCCCCTCTGGAAACCCTCTACTCAATCCCCCCACCTGCTTCTATGAGGGTGCTCCCTCCCTACACTCACTAATTACCTTGCACCTCCCTGTCCTGGCATTCCCCTAAAATGGGGCATCAAGCCTTCACAGGACCAAGGACCTCTCCTCCCACTGATGCACAACAAGGCCATCCTCTGCTACAACTGCAGCTGGAGCCAAGGGTGTTCTTCCTATGTATTGAAAACCCCTTTAGCTACTTCAGTTTTTTCTCTAACTCCTGTACTGGGGACCCTCAGTTCAGTGGTTGGCTGTGAGCATCTGCCTCTGTGTTTGTCAGGCTCTGACAGAGCCTCGTAGGAGACAACTGTATCAGGCTCCTGCCAGCAAGTACTTCTTGGCATTCTCCATAGTGTCTGGGTTTGGTGTCTGTATATGGGATGGATCCTCAGATAGGACAGTCTCTGGATGGCCTTTCCTTCAGTCTCTGCTCCACACTTTGTCTCTGTATTTCCTCCCTTGAATATTTTGTTCCCCCTTCTAAGAAGGACTGAAGCATCCACACTTTGGTCTTCCTACTTCTTGGGCTCCATGTGGCCTGTGATTTGTATCTTGGGGATTCCGAGCTTTTGGGCTAATATCCACTTGTCAGTGAGTGCGTACCATGTGTGTTCCTTTGTGACTGGGTTACCTCACTCAGGATGATATTTTCGAGTTCCATCCATTTGCCTATGAATTTCATGAAGTCATTGTTTTTAATATCTGAGTAGTACTCCTTTGTGTAAATGTACCACATTTTCTGTATCCATTCCTCCAATGAAGGACATTTGGGTTCTTTTCAGCTTCTGGATATTGTAAATAAGGCTGCTATGAACATGGTGGACATGTGTCCTTGTTGGAGCATCTTTTGGGTAGATTTCCAAGAGTGGGATAGCCCAGTCCTCAGGTAGTACTGTATCCGATATTCTGATGAACAACCAGACTGATTTCCAGAGTGGTTGTGCCAGCTTGCAATCCCACCAACAATGGAGGAGTGTTCCTCCTTCTCTACATCCTCGTCAGCATCTGCTGTCACCTGAGTTTATGAACTTAGCCATTCTGACTGGTGTGAAGTAGAATTTCAGGGTTGTTTTGATTTGTATTTCCTTGATGCCTAAGGATGTTGAACATTTCTTTGGGTGCTTCTTAGCCATTCGATATTCCTCAGTTGATAATTGTTTAGCTCTGTACTTTATTTTAATAGGGATATTTGATTCTCTGGAGTCTAACCTCTTGAGTTCTTTGTATACATTGGATATTAGCCCTTTATCAGATATAGGACTGGTAAAGATCTTTTCCCAATCTGTTGGTTGCAGTTTTGTCCTAATGACAGTGACCTCTGCCTTACAGAAGCTTTGCAGTTTTATGAGGTCCCATTTGTCCATCTTAGAGCATAAGCCATTGGTGTTCTGTTCAGGAAAATTCCCTGTGTCCATGTGTTCAAGGATCTTCCCCACTTTCTCTTTAGTGTATCTAGTGTTATATGGAGGTCCTTGATCCACCTGGACCTGAGCTTTGTACAAGGCGATAAGATGGTTCAATTTGCATCCTTCTACATGCTGACTGCCAACTGAACCAGCACCATTTGTTGAAAATGCTGTCTTTTTTCCATTGGATGGTTTTGGCTCATTTGTCAAAAATCAAGTGACCCTAGGTGTGTGGGTTCACTTCTGGGTCTTCAATTCTATTCCATTGATCTACCTGCCTGTCTCTGTACCAATACCATGCAGTTTTTATCACTATTGCTCTGTAATACTGCTTGAGATCAGGGATGGCCATTCCCTCAGAAGTTCTTTTATTGTTGAGAATAGTTTTCACTATTCTGGTTTGTTTGTTATTCCAAGTGAATTTGCAAATCTCTCTTATTAACTCTATGACAAACTGAGTTGGAATTTTGATGAGGATTGCATTGAATCTATAGATTACTTTCAGCAAGATGGCCAATTTTGCTATATTAATCCTGCCAATCCATCCGCATGGGAGATCTTCCTATCTCTTGAGGTCTTCTTTGATTTCTTTCTTCAGAGACTTGAAGTTCTTGTCATACAGATACTTCACTTGCTTGGTTAGAGTCACACTGAGGTATTTATATTATTTGTGACTATTGTATCATTTTCATAATTTCTTTCCCAGCCTGTTTATCCTCTGAGTAGAAGAAGGCTACAGATTTGTTTGAGTTAATTTTATATCCAGTCGAGTGTGCTGAAGTTGTTTGTCAGGCTTAGGAGTTCTCTGGTGGAACTTTTGGGGTCAGTTAAGTATACTATCGTATCATCTGCAAATAGTGATATTTTGACCTCTTCCTTTCCAATGTGTATCCCTTTGACCTCCATTTATTGTCTCATTGCTCTGGCTATAGGTAGGGAGAGAGTGGGCAGCCTTGTCTAGTCCATGATTTTAGTGGGATTGCTTCAAGTTTCTCTTCATTTAGTTAATGTTGGCTACTGGTTTGCTGTATGTTGCTTTGCTATGTTTAGATATGGGCCCTGAATTCCTGATCGTTCCAAGACTTTTATCACAGAGGGGTATTGAATTTTGTCAAATGCTTTCTCAGCATCTAATGAAATGATCATGAAGTATTTTTCTTTGAGTTTGTTTATATGTGGAATATGTTAATGGATTTTCATATATTGAACAATCCTTACATCCCTGGGATGAAGCCTACTTGATCATAATGAAAGATTGTCTTGTTGTGTCCTGGGCTTTTTTTTTTTTTTTTTTTTTTTTGGTTGGGAGACTTTTAATGACTGCTTCTATTTCTTTAGAGTTTATGGGACTGTTTAGATGGTTTATCTGATCCTGATTTAACTTTGGTGCCTGGTATCTGTTAGAAAATTGTCCATTTCATTCAGATTTTTCATTTCTATTAAGTATAGTCTTTTGTAGTAGGATCTGATGATTTTTTTCGATTTCCTCAGTTTCTGTTCTTACATCTCCCTTTTAATTTCTGATTTCTTTAATTTTTTTTCTTTATTTTTTCCTTTACCAAATTATCATTGAGTAGAACATTGTTCAGCTCCCATGTGTGTGTGGGCTTAATGTTGTTGGTTTTGTTGTTATTGAAGATCTTAGGATCTGATAGGACACATGGGATTATTCCAATCTTCTTGAATCTCTTGAGGCCTGCTTTGTTACTGATTATATGGTCAGTTTTAGAGAAGTTACCATGAGGTGCTGAGAAGAAGGTTTATTCTTTTGTTTTAGGATGAAATGTTCTATAGATATCTGTTAAATCCATTTGGTTCATAACTTCTGTTAGTTTCACTGTATCTCTGTTTAATTTGTTTCCATAATCTGCCTATTGATGAATGTGGGGCGTTGAAGTCACTCACGATTATTTTGTGATGTGCAGTGTGTGCTTTGAGCTGTAGTAAAGTTTTTTTTATAAGTATGGGTGCCCTAGCATTTGAAGCATAGATGTTTGGAATTGAGAGTCATCTTGATAGATTTTTTTCCTTTCATGATTATGAAGTTGATTTTACTCAATATTAGAATGACTACTCCAGCTTGTTTCTTGCGACCATTTGCTTGGAAATTTTTTTCTAGCCTTTTACTATGAGATGGTGTCTGTCTTTGTCACTGAACTGCATTTCTTGTATGTAGCAAAATGCTGGGTCCTGTTTATCTCTCCAGTTCGTTGGGCTATGTCTTTTTATCAAGGAATTGACTCCATTGATTTTAAGAGATATTAAGAAAAAATGATTGTTGCTTCCTGTTATTTTTGTTTTTAGAGTTGGAATTACGTTTGTGTGGATGTCTTCTTTTGGGTTTGTTGAAAGAAGATTATTTTCTTGCTCTTTCTATGGTATAGTTTTCCACCTTGTGTTGCAATTTTCTATTATTTTTTGTAGGGCTGGATTTGTGGAACGATATTGTGTAAATTTGGTTTTGTCATGGAATATCTTGGTTTCTCTATCTATGTTAATTGAGAGTTTTGCTGGATACAATAGGCTGAGCTGGCATTTGTGTGCCCTTAGGGCCTGTATGACATCTGCCCAGGATCTTCTGGCTTTCATAGTCTGATAGGTCTGCCTTTATCTGTTACTTGACATTTTCTCCTTACTGCTTTTATTATTCTTTCTTTGTTTTGTGCATTTGGTGTTTTGATTATTATGTTAAGGGTGGAATTTCTTTTCTGGTCCAGTCTATTTCGAGTTCTCTAGGCTTCTTGTATGTTCATGAGCAGCTCTTTCTTTGTACCAGGGATGTTTTCTTCTATAATTTTGTTGAAAATATTACTGGCCCTTTAAGTTGGGAATCTTAGCTCTTTTCTATACCTATCATCCTTAGGTTTGATCTTATTATGTCCTGGATTTCCTGGATGCTTCAGGTTAGGAGATTTTTGCATTTTGCATTTTCTTTTACTGTTTTGTCAATGTTTTCCATTGTACCTTCTGTACCTGAGATTCTCTCTTCTATTTCTTTTATTCTGCTGGTGACTGACTCCGGCAATTTTTTCTAGGTTTTCTATCTCCAGGGTTGTCTCCCTTTGTGACTTCTTTATGTTTCTGTTTCCATTCTTAGATCCTGGATAGTTTGGTTCAATTCCTTCACCTTTTTGGTTGCATTTTCCTGTAATTCTTTAAGGCATTTTTGTGTTTCCTCTTTAAGGGATTCTATCTATTTACCTGTGTTCTCCTGTATTTCACCAAGGGAGTTATTTATGTCCTTTTAAAGTCCTTTATCATCATCATGAGATGTGATTTTAAATCTTAATTTTTCTTTTCCATTGTATTGGAGCATCTAGGACTTACTGTAGTGTGAGAACTGAGTTCTGATGATGCCAAGTAACCTTGGTTTCTGTTGCTTAGGTTCTTGTGCTTTCCCCTAGCCATCTAGTTATCTCTGGTTTTCGTTGGACTTGCTGTGTCTGTCTGGAGCCTGTCCCTCATGTGCACCTGTGGGCCTGTGATCTTAGGTGTGTCAGCACTCCTGGGAGTCCAGCTCTCTCTGGGTGAGATTTGGGTCTAGAGACCTGTGTCTATTCCAGGGAGCACGGGTGGAGACAGTGCTGGCTCCAAACTCTTATCTGTACCATGTCTTCCAGTCTTGCGAGCTGCTGCTTTTGTCCTTCTCTTTAATTGATACATATAAATAAATACTCAAATGTCTGAGATGTCAAATCTCCATTTTCTTGTTCCCTTTAAAGTTTCTTCATAAGCTTTGATCCATATGCATCCAATCTCCAGAACAATTTGAAAAGTCTTCCCCCAAAATGTCATAGGGATTTTGACTGTGTTTCTGTTGAATTTATATATAAGTTTTCAGGAGGACACTGATATGTTTGTAGGTTAAGAGGTCCCTTTGGGACTACTCATGTTTACCTTCTTAATATAATGTCATCTCATGATGAAACATAGTTTGGCATTTCCAGGTTTTAAATTGGCTCTATGACATTGCAACATTCAGTGCAATGACTACAAGGTAGCTAGTGAAAATTTTAAGGAAGGCTATCCCAATCCTGAATTTAGAAACAAACATGGGCCCATAGCCCATCTGAACTGTACTCAAAAGCCTTAGTAGTAAACTGTTGTGTGTAGCTTTGTTTCCCTGACAATGCTCCCAGAATAGGCTGTGCTACTAGCCCCCACCCAACTTCCCTTGAATTCATGGATAAAAGACACAGACATCACATTGTTCCTGATGCAGTCACGATTGAGTTTTCCCCATGCTCTGGCCAGTCACCTGGGAAGTCACTCTTGACTCTTCTTTTTCTGTCTTCAATCAGTTGATGTCTCTAATCATCTAATCCTTCAAAATATTCTCAGGTCACTCCAAATATTTACCACATTGCTTACACCACACAGATAGTCACAATATTCCCCTTTCTCCTAAAATTATGACATTAATTTTCTGCTTGATCTGTTTGGCTCCACCCTTTCTGTCCTTCAGTCTACTTTAAATAGAGCAGTCAGAGTGACTTTCTAAGTGACAGGACGTCTCCCCTACACATGGTACTCTACTCACCAAAGGCCAGTGAACTCTACCCTGTCTCCTAGGGCGTCCATCCATCATCACTCTTGCCTATTTGCTTTAGACACTTTGGTCTGCTTACCTTTCTTCTAGCATGCATAGGTTAAATGGGAGCACTTATGTCCCCCAATCATCCATCTATTGGCATTGGACTTGCTGCCCTTAAGTCTGAATGATGGAAGTCTTTGCATTGTATTTTTGATGTCTGAACTTAGTGTCTGGTTGTATTAATATCCAAGTATTATTGCTGGTAAGTTGTACTGTTGGTGATGTGTGTTTAAAAATATCTTTCTGGAAAAATGTGTGAGGGTCTTTGCTTTTTCTAATACAAAGTTAAACGTCTATAAATCTATTGACAGTTATTTGCACGGTTATCTGTGAGCTGAGGCTGGATCCTGTGGCGGCTGCTACTAAGTCTGAGTCTTGTTTAACTTGCTTTGTTCCTAGTACTTTAACAGGATCATTTCATATGTGTTGAACACTGAGTTACAGAGTTGGCACTTCTGTAACTCTTCCAAACAAGGGCTTGCTAAGACATTCATGTCTATCTTATACACGTGACAAACTGAGTGAGATTGACGCTCTGTCATTATTCACATGAGTTGTCACAGCTGAGCATCAAAGCCAGTTCAGTGTGTGAAAAACCCAAAGTTGTCTGAGTGGGTTATGCCAGCAATGGAGATGTCCTTCCACAGTCAGGGCTTACCAACAGTTATTCAGAAGCTCTATCCATCCATCATTTCCTTAGGCTTTAACCGCCCAAACAGTCTCGAGTTAACTTAGAGGGCAAACCTAAATTCTGTATTCTATTCTAACCGTAATGAACAATATCACTAACATTCAGGTCACATATGACACTTCATACAATGATATTTGAGTGAAAGAGTAGACAAGGAAGGGTTAATGTGGCCTTAAGACTCTACAGAGCCTTGCTGAAAGTGACGGCAGACATGAAAGAGTTGTAAGAGTCATGGAAGGTGGTCCTGTAAGAGTTGTTAAACCCAGTCAGGCTATTCAGTGGCAGGGGCTGCCAGGTGAGGAGATGTCAGGTGAGACTGCCAGGTGAGGAGATGTCAGGTGAGACTGCCAGGTGAGGAGATGTCAGGTGAGGTATTGTCAACTGAGGAGCTGTCAGATGAAAACTGTCATATAGACAAAAGAAATGTGTGTGTGTGTGTGTGTGTGTGTGTGTGTGTGTGTGTGCATACCTGAGTATATGTGCATGCAGGTGACTGCACAGTCCAGAAGAGGGTGTTGGATCCCATGGAACTGGAGCTACAGGTGACTGTGAGCCTCCTGATGTGGGTGCTGGGAACTGAGACAGGGTTTTATGCATGCATAATATATGCGCTCAACTGCTGAACCATGTTTCCAGCCCTGCCCATAGGAATTGAGGCTTGGATGTCTAGGCCATCTGATGTCTGACTGGTACTGCCTCTCCATGTTATACTCCCTGTTTTAAATGTTTCAGTTGAGTGCATTGCTCTCATGTGCAGGCAATCTCACAGACTCATTTTATATATAGTCTGATGTGCTGCAAGTCCCTGAGGTAACCTAGTAGCACCATAAGTGGTATTGTTGTTGCTTCTGTAGCTCTTTCTTCAATCTATGCTGCATGGTTGGGTTAGACCACTGGTGGCAATGGTGGTACAGAGCCTTAGCACTTAGGCTCAGAATGGATCAAGTTCCACTGTGTAAAACAGAGTCTCATATGGAAGGCAAAGCCCCAAACCACTGTTGTCTACAACATGGTACACAGCCTTCTCGCCACAAACTCCCCTCCCTAACAATCATTGATTTTCAATAACTATTGCCTTTAAATGTAAGATCATTACCTTTAAATTCTAGAATAAAACAATTGTGAAATCAATATTTCGCTGTTTTTTTTTTAATTTTTTTTTTTATTAACTTGAGTATTTCTTATATACATTTCGAGTGTTATTCCCTTTCCCGGTTTCCGGGCAAACATCCCCCTCCCCCCTCCCCTTCCTTATGGGTGTTCCCTTCCCAACCCTCCCCCCATTGCTGCCCTCCCCCCATAGACTAGTTCACTGGGGGTTCAGTCTTAGCAGGACCCAGGGCTTCCCCTTCCACTGGTGCTCTTACTAGGATATTCATTGCTACCTATGGGGTCAGAGTCCAGGGTCAGTCCATGTATAGTCTTTAGGTAGTGGCTTAGTCCCTGGAAGCTCTGGTTGCTTGGCATTGTTGTACTTTTGGATGTGAATGAAACTATAAACTTTCTTATCCTAGAAAACGGGAAATGGAGTCTTCCTCACACTAGCCTTCATCAACCAGTAATCTTTATTTAGGTAATCTGCCAGATTTTTATCCCCAGAGCTCTTTTGTTTTCCTTGCTGTTGTCAAACATTAAGCACAATCATTGCAGCCTTAGCTCTTCACACACTCATTGCTCCCTTTCTCTCTCCAGCAATTGGAGTTGGATTCTTTTGACTCCAATTCGCTAGTGAACATATAACAATTGGTTCTGGAAGGCCATGTGTGTATGTGTGTGTGTGTGTATGTGTGTGTGTGTGATGTGTGTGTATGTGTGTATGTGTGTATGTGTGTATGTGTGTGTATGTGTGTGTGTGATGTGTGTGTATGTGTGTATGTGTGTGTGATGTGTGTATGTGTGTGTGATGTATGTGTATGTGTGTATATGTGTGTATGTGTGATGTGTGTGTGTATGTGTGTGTATGTGTGTTTGTGTGTGTGTGATGTGTGTGTATGTGTGTTTGTGTGTGTGATGTGTGTGTATGTGTGTTTGTGTGTGTGTGATGTGTGTGTATGTGTGTGTATGTGTGTATGTGTGTATGTGTGTGTTTGTGTGTGTGATGTGTGTGTATGTGTGTGTATGTGTGTATGTGTGTGATGTGTGTGTATATGTGTGTGTATGTGTGTGTATGTGTGTATGTGTGTGTGTATGTGTGTGTATGTGTGTGTATGTGTGTATGTGTGTGTGATGTGTGTGTGTATGTGTGTATGAGTGTGTATGTGTGTGTGTATGTGTGTGTATGTGTGTGTGATGTGTGTGTTTGTGTGTGTGTATGTGTGTGTATGTGTGTGTGTGATGTGTGTGTTTGTGTGTGTGTATGTGATGTGTGTGTTTGTGTGTGTGTGATCTTCATGCATTGTGTTATCAATTTATGTTTCTGTAGCAAAGTACCTGGGAGCACTTACATCGGTAGGGACTGATTTTTAGTTCAGTTTCAGGTATTTCAGATCATGGTTGGCAGGCTATGTCACTTTGAATCTGAGGTGAGGCAGAGGGTCATGGCTGTGGGGACTGTGTGTCATGGCTGTGGGGCTGTGTGGCAGAGGAGGTTCCTTTCATACCTCATGGTTCTCATGAAGGCAAAGTACAAGGTATACCCTTTAAAAGAACTCGCCCAGTGACCTGCTTCTTTCACTTGAGGCCTCACCATAGTAGCCCATTCAATGAAAATCCCTCAATGGACTATCCATTTACTAGAACAAGATCCTTATGATCTTCTAAACTCCTAATAACAATAGTAGCTGGGGCCAAGCCATCATCATATCAGCTTTTGGGGCCTTTTAAAAATTCAAGCCACCCATATTAGGAGTTCTAGTATGTCTGTTGTTATGTATAAACTTGATAAAGGTCACAGTAATTTTCCTTGAACCCTTTCAATCTTTCTTCTAAGTGTATGCTGGGTGGTATTGTTTCTGAGAGACATGAACTAATGTCTTCTCCTCTCATACCAAGAACTGATAAGAAATTAAGGATATAAATGAATTTCACCTTGGTGAATTAATGGATTTTATTGGTTACTTACAGGAGTATAGGTAAAGGAGTTATTTTTACGAGGAGAAATGAGTTAATGACAGCTGCATCATGAAAAGCTCACCTCAGCTTATTGGAGAGCATCTCTCATCAGCCCTTACAACTTATATAAGATTGGGGAAGGGGGAGTCTAGTGTATTTAGTCAGTTTTAGGGACTTACTGAAGCATGTGAGTTGTTTACTTCCTGGGTTTAATAGAGCTTCCCTGTAGGATAGGATGATTCACCCCCCCCCCCAAGCACCTTGCATCTTAATGAGCTTCCTTCTCATTACCTCAGATGAAATGTTTTACCTCAGAGGAAATTGTTACACAACACTTTATCATCTACCTTTTATAGATAATGGGATAAAATGCTGGTGCCAAGCTTACGTTTTTAGTTATAGAGAGCTTACCTTTTCTTTCTGTATATGTTTCTGAAGTGTTTCTTTCACTTTAAAATTCAGACACAGTACTAAACATCTGTCCATTGTAAGCATGTAAATATGATTAATGTTTTTGTGTTGTTAAGAAGTTTTTAGAAAGATTTATTAACTTTATAAATATGAGTACACTGTAGCTGTCTTCAGACACACCAGAAGAAGGCATTGGATCTCATTACAGATGGTTATGAACCACCATGTGGGCGCTGGGAATTGAACTCAGGACCTCTAGAAGAGCAGTCAGTGCTCTTAACTGCTGAGCCATCTCTCCAAACCCTTACTTAGAAGTTTTAATCAAGCTCAAGAAGAAATTTATCCTTTCTCTTTTTTTTACTCTGCTGTTTCTTTTGGTGTTCAAAGGCTCCCTTCAGACTTTCTAATGCCCCTGCTGTGCACACACAGCTCCCCCTGGTCTTTTTCCTATTCCTCTGTCTCTTCAATTCTTGTTTTGGGGAATTTATCAATCTTCTAGTTTGTTTCCTGCTTTCTGGAGTATTTAATACTATGTTGATAGTTTCTGCCGAGTTTCTCTAAAATGTGATGATTGCTATTTCATTATTTTCAAATATTTATCATGTTCAAATGTTCCCATTTCGTGGATCCTCACCCCAGTTTTATTCATCTATTTTTCTTAAATATCGAAATTAAAAAGTACAAGCTAGAGGTTTCAAATGGCGTCTTCCTATAGTTCACAGCAAACCCATTTCAAAAAAAAAAAATCTTGGCATTTTTTTTAAGTAACTTTCCTTCTTTTGATTGTTGAGTGTTTTACAATGGCCCCTCTCCAATTCCATTTGTAGGATAAAATATTCATTTAATATTAGAAATCAAGATGAATTCTGAGTAGAAACATGTGGTGGCTGGTTAGCTCTTCAAGCTGAGAATGAAGAAGGGCAACAGATTCGTTGTTACTCCCACATCATGGAAACTTTGATTCAGTGTGGTAGTGAGCTGGATCCCTTGGGTGGGAGCAGCTCATGTGGCTCCCCTCTCTGCCTCAGAAACGGAGTTTCTATGTGCCAAGCTCCAACCACTCCCAGCTAAGTGAGCAGGCACCTTCCCCTAGAATTAGTCAATGAAGGAAATACTTGTATAAGTATGCAATCAGCACTCCCTCGTTTTCTGGGCTTCTCTGGGCATGTAAGTGGGGCAGGAAATTAAATACATAAGCTTATATTACCATGTTGCTTTAGAAGCCATATTGAGAATTTCAGAAAAATGATTTTAAAACCTTGACTAAAACGTACATTGAATAAAACTTTCAAATGTGGGGCTTGGAAGCAAGCCCAGTGAGATGTAGTTGTTTTTGTTGGAACACAGTCATGTTTTTTAGTGTATACATTCAACATGGCTTCTTCTTTGCTATAGCCTCAGAGTTAAGTATATAGCATAAGACCCACAGGGAAAACAACGTATTAGCTATCTGACATGGTTTTAAGACGCCGTGCAATGCTGACAGCCATGTGACTGCCTAGCAATTTTATCCCCTTCAGGTGATTTTTTCCCCCTCTTTCCCTTTTCTCTTCTCCTCATCCCTTTTTGAGATAGGATCTCCTTACAGTAGCCTACTGGATGCTGGCAATACAGACATGTGCCAACACTCCAGGCTTGCCTTTCCTTTCATCAGAGTTAAGCGATAAAAGTCTTGTTTTATTCTGGAGTCCAGACGGTGATGCTAGCCGATGTCGGTCCGCATCTCTTTTATGTTCTCATATTGGCAGTGAAGATGGTATTAGGGTCATTTTAGCACTTGTGGCTCTGGCTAGAAGATGACAAGTGTGGGGTGAGGAAGTGACAGTGTGGGGATGTGCACTTGAAAGACCTGTTGAATCTTTTAAAGATTTGTGTTAATCTCGTACCTCAGTTGTTATGAATAAATGAAATATAGCTCTGTGATGTTGTATATGGTTTGCTGTGTGACAGATCTCCAATGTGCCTGCATTGGGATGTGGCATCTCTGGGAGGTCGCAGAGTTACTGTATCATCAAGAGGGATTAATGTTTCATTTTTCTTCAAGGGAATGAGATCTTGTTCTGCAAAGTGTAGGTTACTCACTTCAAGAGTGAGTGGTTACAAAATAAACTCGTCTTCCTTGGCATATTTTCTTGCTTTCTTTACCACGTTGTGATCTCTTTTTCTTCTGGGTATATATAATATCCTTGCCACTAACACATGATACTGTCACTTGATGTCATCTGCCAAATTAAGAAACAGCATTAGGCTCTCTCTGACAGATCTGATTCTGGCCCTAGGAAAGTGAGCATGAATCTTGGATGTTTCATTTCTTAAAACCATGACACAGATGAACATCTTTTCTTTATGGAGAACCCAGGCTCAAGTACTCTTGTATAGTGGAGAAACATGAAGGAAGAGAGGCTTTTCTCTGCCTTTCAGAGGGCTTTTGAAGAAATGAAACAGGTGTTAAAAACATCCCCACTCCATTAAACAGTTGTTGGGAGTGAGGCTGTTGAGTTTCGAGGTGAGAGGACAGTCAGAGTTCAGTACCATTTGTTCCCTTAGTTCATCTCTGCCCTCGTCATCCTCTTGAATGCTTGTCTGTGCTTTCTCCCTCGTACCATCGAGCTCTGAGAAAGAGAGGATTCTAAAAGTCAGGGCTGCAAGCTGACTAATTCAACCTAACGGCTGTTAGCTGAGTAGCCAACGGAATTATTATTATTTTTTTATCTTCCTTAGCTCTTGAAAGAAAGCCAATGAGATAGATTTGGGCTAAAGGAAATATTTTTCACGTCATTTTATTTTTTAAAGGAGGGAACCAGTTGTGGCCAGGAGAAAACAAATGTTTCCTTAGCCTGGCAAATAACATTGTTGTGGTTTGTATCTTAGTTCACCAATTCCCTTAATCTTTCCTTTGTATTTTGGTCCTACTCACCGCTATATATTTACAAAACAGAGGCTTGCAACATCTTCAATTAAGGACGCTTAAGGGTTTATCAGGATTTATTTATAGGTTGAGTTCTTTGAACTTTGCTAAGAGATTTCTTCTAGTCCTAGCTGCGATTTAAGGAAATGTGACAACATATACCTCATGTGCTTTTCAGTGGTTCCATTACTTAGTTAAGTTGTTAATGACAATACAGAACTAGAAATACATATTACTACGGAAAACAAAACCCAATCGGATTTAGTCAAATAAATAAAAATCAAGTCTAAAAGCTTTTTAAAAAATGAATTTAGAGTTATTTGTTTTTCCAGAATGGATTACATAACATATTTAGTTCTCAGATTAAAATTAATGGTTTATAATATGTCTCAAATTGTATTATCCCAAGGTTCTCATTTATTAAATGCTTTAGGGAAGTTACAGATATTGATGTATTATAATTTACAATGTATCTGCATAAATCTTTAGTAAAATATTGTGACAAGAAGTTATTTATAAAGACTTAATGAGATATAGGACAAATTAATGAACAAGAAAACTTTAAATATTTTGTTTTCTGTAAGTTAAGTTAGATTGAACACTTTTGGGGAGGTGGGAGAAGCAGGTCTATATTTAAAAGAGAAAGTTAGACTTAAATAAATTTACCTTAATTCTCTTTCTGTCTTAGAAGTTATAGAAAAATAAATTTCATCAAGGCATAGAAAACTGTTGGGGCTAGAAATGTCAGTTTTATCTAAAATAAGTTTGTTTACATTTAGTTTTTAGAACACAGTCTTGAAATTAAACATAGTTTTAAAATCTCTGCATATTTATTGAGTACCCTTGAGTCAGGTACCAAGGTAGATGTGTATTGACTTACTCACATAATCTAATAATGACATCCACGGTGACATCACACTGAAGTTCTCATTTCAGAGACATTGACATAGAATGGTGAAATAACGTGTCAAGCCTACAGGGGCAAGCCGGGGGTGGGGCAAGGGGACAAGCTAGGGGACAAATGGACAAGTTGGGCTTTAGGTTAAGCACTGAGAAAACACAGTCCCCCGCTGCCCAGGACAATGCTTTGTCACGTGGTTCCAGGCATTGACATCTGTACCACTAGGCACTACGTCACGTGCTCAGGCCACACCCGAGGCAGATGAACCTGAAGCCCTGGGGACAGTGTGTGTTTTGAGAATTCTGGATCCCCAGATCCAGGCTCTGTGCTTTCGTTTCCCAGGAAGGCTGATGCAGGACAAGGTCTTGCAAATGGGCCTGCTCTTCAGCTGGAAGGGGCAGACAAAGCGAGTGTGTTCAGAAGAGCAGGGATACGAAGGAGAATGGGCGCGGAGCATTGAGAAATAAGCGTTTCACTGCCGAGGAAGCAGGAAACCATTTGCATTCCCAGCAGAGCGCGCTGGTTTTGCCTGCTGAAGCTCTGAGAACAACCTTGGGGTGAATGACTTGCAGGCCACAGGGAGAACAGCATCCTCATTTCCACTTTTCTGTCTTGACATCTCTGTCTGCTTGTATTTCTAACACTTGTTCCCAGACTTGACAGTTACTTCTGACTTGAGCAGGCAGAAGAAATCCAGTGAAGGCCAGCTAAGGCAAAGAGGCCATCCTCTAGCTTAGGTGAGTTTAGCATTCGATGCTAGAGACACTGCTGGTCTACAGAGGTACACAGGTCCAAGGCAAGTGGAGTGGAAACTATAGTCGCTCACACTATGATAAAGCAGACCCAAGCAGTACAAAACAAGTCCACTAGCTGAGTCACTCTCCATGGGACCGTGTCTTAGAAACTCTTCTGATAGTTTCTCAGGCTCAACAGAGGCTTTGCTCCTTTCTTTCTGCTGCGATCATGGATTCCCTATAAAATAAACATCCTGGGCTGTCTACTCTTTGTAGCAATTCTGAGGAGACGGGTCTGATATGCACCACTGTGTTCAATCACTTAAAAGGCAGTAATACAATTAGGCCGTCCTTTATATAAGAACTGCTACTGCTTTCAGTTCACTTCCAGGCCTGACACAAGTAAATCACTTTGATAAAATCCCGTCTCCCCCAACTCCCAGGGAATAGCATAAGTAATGACACCAGTGGTCTAGCAAGGACAGAATGAATATAATGTACTTTTTATAGAAAAGCAAAATGTTTCACAAGACAGTGATTCATCATATCATTTGGAGAATGAGTTTTCCTTTGTTGAATGTGGAAGATGTTTAAATGATGTTCCGTAGAGGCCCTTTCGGAGAGGCAAGCACCATACACCTCTTTAGAATTTAAATGCTTGCATGTAGCATCTTATATGAAAGTTGTGGTAAAAGGAACATACTTTAGAGATAGACTGCTACGCCCCTTATAATCGTTCCAGAAGGAGGTGGTTTTCCATGCTGTTTAAGCAAGTTCTTTTCCTTATGTACAAATAATGGTCCATTTCTTTAAAATTTGTATTTTAAATATTAACACCATGACTCATGGCTCAGACTTAAATGGCATCAAATTTGGTGTATTTTAAGTTGTCATTGTATTGGGTTATTCAGCTAACTTGACTGTTTTCTTAGTGACCCAAGTTACCCTAAAAAGAATCCCTCTCTGGTACTGCAGTGGCTTGAGTCCTTTAGTAAGTGCCATTAGCTTTTGGGGGTGCTCGCTTCAACAGTACCAGAGTTGTCTGTCATGATTAAAGCCACCCTTTATGTTTGTTCCTTTTGATTAACATGTACTAGTTGTCTGCATTTAGCTGGCTTCAGTGCTGTATGTCAATGCATACATAACACATAGGCACATGCACATAAGTGCACACACACATATTAATATCAGTTCTCTGTAATTCCCCATCCTACTCACCCTTTCCCTAGTCTCTAGTTGTCGCCACTCTTCTGTCAGACCCCTTTCTTTTGTTTCTGCCACACATGAAAGAGCTCACAGAGCCTATGTTTCTACAACCAGAGATTATACAGAACATCATGTCCTCAGGCCCTATTCATTTTGCTGAAAAAGTCTCTTTATGACTGCAAACAACACCATTGTGAATAGACACCACATTTCTCTCTCTTTTTTCTCTTTCCCTCCCCCCTCCTCTTCCTCTTTTCACCATCCTCCTTCAAAAAGGAGATATTTTTAAATATTTCATTTTATAACTCTGCAATTTCTATATAGATTGTTCATAATAACAATTCCATATGTATGTGCATGTATGTTTATGCATCTATGCTTATTGACTTGAACATGTGAATCCGTGAAGCAAAAATTTTGAACCCCAATTTACAAGAAATAGAGGTTAAGGACATAACAAAGCAAGGACAAAAATGTTGTCAGTAGTTCACAGCCTCGTGGATCCAGCCATCCAGTTATCAAATGGATCAAAGTTCATGGTATTTGCACTCTAACTTGCAGCCTCCTATGTCTTTTGTGTTGATGCAAATGCTGAGTTAGTTTGATCATATGAACAAACTGTAATATAAGTCTTCATTCATACCATAAGAATGGTGTAATGAATCTTGAAAACTTGGTAGGCAACAAGATCCATTGGCTATGTGTAGCTGAAGTTCTGACTGGAGACATTTTTATGTCTCAGGCAGTCTCAGGGCTCTTCCTATGTAGAGGGATCAGGACATCATGTTACTTGTCTTGTTTGGTCTTCTTGATTTCCTTCTTCCTGTCTACAGCCAAGATCTTTAAGGTGTCCTTCTCTATCACATCTGCTTTTTACCAGTTTGTATGAAATCTATAATTTTATTCATCTGTATGAAATTATGCCAAGCCCCTTTCCCAGAGTAACATATTTCCTGCTCTCCATTCTGAGATTAATATATGCTTTAAATAAATAGGCTGATATAAAAAATAAATGCTGATATGATTATTATTTTTATTATTTCAATATAGTAAGTCCCCAAAATGCTAATGGTGGATATCAATTTTGTTTTGCCATTGGTAGTCTATGAGAACCACATGGTATTTTTATATTGTACTGTTTATCTTTAAATATACATAAAAATTCAAAACTTAGAGAACAGTACTTGGTTAAAAGTTTCTACCACATATCTTCCTCCTCTCCTTTCCTAATCTCACCTTTCTGTTGGAGTTACCAGCTACTAAATCCTGTACCCCATCCCCTGAGGCAGTGATTGAATTGATCTAAATAAGATTCTTGCTGGACTTTGGGATGCTTAGAAGGGCCTCATGAGGAACACTGATCCAGATAAATGTGTTGCTACAAGAACCAGAAACAAACAAAACACAGAAAACCTTACAGGATACTGGACATGAGGCAACAAACAGCAGTGTAATCCTTGAGGACAAAGCAAATGGAGAGAAAAATGATACCGTAGCTCACTGTTTTCAAGAGTGTTTAGACTAGTGGTTCTCAACCTTTCCAATGCTGTGACCCTCTAATACACTTCCTCATGTTGTCATGTTCTCAACCATAAATATTTTCCTTGCTAATTCATGACTGCAAATTTATAGCTGTTATGAATTATAATGGAAATATATGTTTTCCGATGGTCTTAGATGACCTCTGGGAAATGGTTGTTCAATCCCCATCATGAACCATAGGATGAGACCCACTGGTTTAGACCATGACATGGGGAGGGAAGAAGAGAAGGGAGCTTGCATGACCCTTGAGAAGCCAGAACTGACGAGTCCTGTGATAGGAGAAGTCAGAGGACAACTGAGGAAGAGGAAGAGGCAATGGATTAAGTGAAAGAAACCCAGAGATCTATAAAGAGTCTTTTTGGGGTGTTCTGGAAGTTGCTAAACACAAATATGTGAAGGAATTTCCAGAAAGTGGAAACAGAATGCTTAAAAGGATGGCAGGATCCAGGATTCACACAGGGATGTGTTCTACTCAATATGACATTGGGCAATGCTTCAGAAAATTTGTTTCATGAGTGAAGGGAAAAAATAGTCCTTGGTTAGGTACAGTCCTATCTAAGACATCTTGGAAGAAAAACTACAAACTATTTCTGACTAAAATAAGCAAATCCCACAACAATGTTTTAGATTATGTACCAGAATATGAGGCTATTCAGAGCCTGGTAAGGGTCTAAGCTGAGTCTAAATGCTAGCACAGAGAGAAAGGAAGCAGGCATGAAAGACATGAATGAATATGACTGACCATGTAGCGAACTAACTGAAAATAAAGTAGCTTATGTACTGCAGATATTATAATAAAGATAAGTAGATAGTTGACACAGTTGCATTTCATTTATGCAAAAATATGAGTGATAAAGGAAAGATCCCCGTCAAATTTTGAAAGTAAAAGCTACTGTTCACAAGGTGAACTAGTGTCTGGGTGGGATTAGGGGCAGACAGACACTGCAGATGAAAATATTTGTAAAATTGAAGACAGAGTAGCAGAAACTATCTGAAGTGAAAGAGAGCAAAGAGTCAACTTAGAAAACCAAAAGAGTTCAAAGAGGCACCATGTGTATATAATTGGAGACCCTGGAAGGTCATGGGAAAATGGGAAAAGAAATATCATGTTTCCAAATTTAACAACAATTAAACACACAATCCAAAAGGTCCAACAAGGTTGACCTCAAGAAGCAAAAAGAAACAGTGAAGTTATGTCATAATCACATGGCTGAGATCAACGACACAAGGAAGTGTTGAAGATACTAAGGGAATTAAAGACATTACGTCAGAGGACCAGGACAATGACAGACTCCTTGTGAGTAAGACAGTGTTTGAAGAACTGAGGAGAAAAGTCTGTTGGCTAGAGTTATAACAGCCACCAAAATTACTTGTTAAAAGCTAAAGAAAAATAAAGATCATTTTCCAGACACATGAAAGCCAAGGAACTCACCATCATCAACTTGGTCTGTTGATTGGTAAAGGAAGTCTTCAGGCTAAATGATTGTGCTGGGTCCCATTCTGGATATCCATGAGGAAAGGAAGACTGGCAGAAAGGCAGAGGACATGGACAGATAAAAGTTTACATAGTGGGGCTGGAGAGATGGCTCAGCAGGTAAGAGCACTGGCTGTCCTTCCAAAGAACATAGATTCAATTCCCAGCACCCACATGGCAGCTCACAACTGTCTGTAACTCCAGTTATAGGGGATCTGGTACCCTGATGAAGGTGTACAAACTGGCAAACACTAGTACACATAAAATAAAAAATAAACAGATCATTAGAAAATGTTACTTAAAAGATGGGCACAGAGCTAGACGGGGTAAATTAAACATACAAGTTTTTTTAAGTGCTGAGGATTGATAAGATTCTTCTGTAATCCTTGAAAGGTACAATATCACCTCAAGGTAGGTTGTGACAAATTAAGTATTTACTATGAATGTGGAGACATTAACTGTTAAGCTAGAAGGAGATAAAGAGGAACCATGAAGATGCAACCTTAAAGGAAAGAGGGAAAGGGCAGAGAACAGTCAAGGACAAAGAGAACAAGCAAAGGAGCAGCAGACAAAAACTGAAATGAAATCAAACCAAACCAAATGGAATGAAACAAAATGAAATCGAACCGAACCAAACCAAACAAACCCAGCCCAGCCCAACCCAACCCAACCCAACTAAACCAAACCAAGTAAACAAAATAAAGCTGCAGACAAAAGAAGGTACCAACGACCAACCAGGAGTGTCACTTGCACTTATGCTAAGCACCCTCATAGAACAGTGGAAGATTTTGGGTTGGATTGGTGCTCATAGAGTACCTTAGAATATAAAGAGATGAGTTAAAAGTAAAATAATAGAAAACAAATATAACAAATTAACACTAAAAGAAGAGTGGACTAGCTGGGCATGGTGGCACGGGTGGCACAGATATCAAGTCCCAGCATGTAGGAAATGGAGGAAGGTGGTTAGGGAGTTCTAGGACATTCTAGGCTATGTGAAATCCTGCCTCAAAAAGAAAAAAAAGATAAAGAAAAAGAAGAAAAGTAGAGTAGCTGTACTAACATCAAAGTTGACTGGGATAAATTGTCACCTTTAGGGTGTTTTCTTGTATCTGTTTATACATCTAACACCAGAACGCCAGGTCTGCCTGACTGAAAAGGAAACAGACAAGTAATCAGAGTAGGAAATTTCAATGTCCTTCTCTTAGTAGTTGACTAAGTAGGCAAAAATGAAAAAGAAGTCTGAATATTTGAACAGGTCTGTTAACCAGCCTGACCCAGTTTACAGTTAGACAGCACTCCCTTCAGTAGTGACTATGCCTTCTACGTAAGTGACAGACAAGTGCTGTGAAGAGGTTTGTACTATAAAACAAGGCTCAATAAGGTCAAACACACCCGCGTCCTATGAATCCTGTCTTGGACTACAAAGAACTGTATGAGAGAGCATGAAGAAGTCTTGAAACATGCCTAAACATTTGTAAACTACATAGCAGGTGTCAGTAAGGGAAATATCAAGATGACTGCGGAATGCTTTGGACTGAAGGAGAAAGAAAACACTGAGATGCTGCTAAATCACTCCTGAGTAGTATATAGCCTTCCTTTAGAAATGAAGAAATGTCTGAAGGCAATGACCCCCCATCTTCAATCTCAAAAAAGAAAAAAAAACTAGGCAAAGAAGAACAAATCAGATTCAAAGTCATAGGGAAAAAAACCAGTGGAAAACAAGGGGAGAAAAACAGTGAGACATTAATGCAGAGCTTAATAAAACTGACAATCCTCTAGTCAAACTGACCAGGAAGAAAACACAATCCCCCTAATTAATTGTGATGGGACAACATCACTGTATAGTCTGAGTAATCTATCATCTCCTGGAATGGGACTCTTTATGAAGCATGGCCCAAATCAGGTTGGTCTGAGGCATGTTTATGGGGAATTGTCTTTAATTGAGATGCAAAGATCTTTTCATCTTTAAGTTGCTTTTGTCGGAGTATTTTACTACAGCAAAAAATAAGAAGACCAGGAGTAATAAAGGAATGGTATTGTCTAGTACAACAATCAGCACACTTACAGTTTCAACAATTTAAATGACATATATACATTTTTGAGGGAAGAAAAAAACGATCAATTGTCACTCAAGAACAAAGAGGTAATTTGATAGCTGTAAATTTGTAATTGACATTTCCATAAAGGCTAAGGTGCTCCCCATGACTAATATGAAATATGTGAAGAGTATACACTAGCAAAAATATCCAAGCACTTCCAGAGATCAGAATTGAAAGGATATGTGATGTTAGTTTTAACGATCAACTCGACAGGACCTACAATAGCTTAGGATAACCTTCTGATCATGCTTGTGGGGGAATTATCTTGACTGCATTAACTGCAAACTCATCCACTGTGGGTGACACCATTCACTAGCTGGGGTCCTGGACTGTGTAAGTGGAGTAGCCTGTATGCATTCCCCTCTCATTTCTGATTGTGACTACAATATGACCTGCTTTCCCAGACTCAAGCTGTCTTTACTTTCCTGACATGGTTTACTCTTGAACTATGAGCGAAAATAAAGTCTCCCCTCACCCCCGGAGGGTGCTTTGGTAAGGGTATTTTATCACAGCAGCAGGAAAAGAAACCAGGAATACTTTAAAAAATGAAGCCACAAGGACATCATTACCTTAACAATAAGACTGAAGGAAGATATTACAAAATAGAAAATTAGATCCTAATACGCCCTTTTGAATATACATGGGAAAATTCTTAGGATAATTCTAAGAGATTGAGTTCAACAAGAGGATGCTAACATGTCCAATTAGAGGTTCCTCAGAAACACAAAGTTAGCTTGACATTAGACCCTCCACCAACAAAAACAAAAACAAAAACCCACTAAGAGAAATTATTTGATTATCTTACTAGACAAAGAAAAATCAAAACCAAAACCAAAACAAAATCTATTCTGAGTTTTAAAAATCCTCTCAGCAACATGGGATGAGAAGGGACCAATGACCGAGTCTTGTGAAGGATGTCTACCAAATCACGGGAGGTCATATTGTCCACCGAGTGGAAGAGCTTAGTAAGTGGTTCTGACGGCTACTATTCAGTACTGCACAGGTAATTACAAACAGTAAACTGTGGGAAATTAAAATAACAGTTGTGACAAACAGAAGCAAACAATTGAAATTACTTCGGGTCATAGAATAATCACAAACTGCAAATCTTTAAAAGAGCCATTGGGGCAAACAGTAATGTCAGCCAAAAAAATCTACCAGATACGAGATCAGCATGCGAAAGAAAATTACATTTGTATCTAATATAAATGAACAATTAGAAATGGAAATTAGAAAGCACTTAGTAGAATATGAAATGTTTTGGGATAAATATGGTTAGATAGGTTAGGTTTTTATATTTAAATCTATTGAACTTTAGTGCCAAATAAATGAAAGAACATATTGTACACGGATTGAAAAAGACTCAACATTATAAATGTCAATTCCCCATAAATTGATGTACATCTTAGATACCATCCTGATTAAAGTTTCAGTAAGCTTGAAAAAGAAATTATTAAATTTATATGGAAATAAATGAGCTACAATACCCAATACAATTTTGAAAAAGAAAAATAAAGTTGGGATACTGGTAAAAACTAATTTCAAGATTTTCACAGAGGGACAGCAGTTAGGAAGTGGTAGCTCCCATGTGAAGAACTGCAAATAGAGATTAAGAAAACAGCAGAACTCTCAGAAGTGGGCCCTTCCCCACTGTCTGTTGGGAATTGTCCCAGGTATGTAACCTTTTGGAACCCCAGACACTGTTAATTAGATAGTATTTTTCACAAGTATTGATACATCTCTATGAAATGTCAAATGTTACATTTCGAATAGTAGCTAGGACATTGGGTTTATTATTTTCGTTTGTTCAGTATGCAATTGGGTGACTGGCTTCTCCTTTCTCATACCCTCATACCGCACAATTAAAAATATTCGTTTTCTTTGTCTCTTTGGTTAGTCATTTGGTACTGTCTTTAGGTCACAGCTATTTTTTTTGAAAGAGGTATTTGCACTCCTAGAAGACCACGTATCTGTTTCAAGAGGACCTTGATTTCTTAATGGCTGCCTATGTTCCTGGCACAGCTTCTCTGTGGTCTTTAGTTTTGGCACAACAATTTACTACATTTATTATCCACACCGTCAACGTCCATGTAGCCAATGCTCTTCACATCTGTGCCATTAGTGAATGCAGTCACTTTATTACTGATATAATGAACTTTCCCCAATATTTTGTCATATCCTGATCCAGTACATTTGGATCAATTCATAACTTGTTTTGAATCATCATCTGCTGAAGTTAATAAGATGCATTGCCACCCTATAGTATTTTTGCTCAATTAAATTCCATATTCCTGAGACCGTATTTCACTGCCCTGTCCTTCCTTTTATGTTTAGTTGTATTTAGTTGCTCTCAGGCATCTGAACTCATGTCCCAGAAGTCTCTGCACAGCCAGTGAACATACAAGGTTCGAATGTTATCTTTCCCTTTGCCTGAGAAAACAGACCTGTGAGTTCCCCGTAAATCCCTCTCTGAAGTGAACCTGTGATGTATGTGTCCCTGTGTTCTACAGGGAGAGTGTGGAGAGCCTGATCCAGAAGCATTCCTATGCCCGGTCACCCATCCGCACCTATGGAGAGGAGGATGTCCTGGGGGAGGAGAGTCAGACAACTCCGAACCGAGGTAAGGCCATGCACCATCTGGAGATGTGGAACTGCTACAGGCTAGAGCGCTTGGCAGGGGATGACAGGGGTTGATGGAGTGTCTGAACCTCTGGGAACATATGCCAACAAGTACCGTTGAGCCTTTTCAGAAGAGGTAGTCTACGGTGCTGATTCTCATGTGCTTCGTTAGTTTGCTTGACTAGCTACTCCACCTGAGGTGTTTTATTTGCTAGTGACAGAACATTAGAGCCTTTGAATCAGGTTAGTGGCGGGCTCTTCTGTGACTAATGGCCAAAGAGACACCAACCACACTTTGGGTCAATTTCATGCTACTTTTGAATCCCAGCTTTATTATTTGAAAACTAAAGCTATTTTATTAGGATCAGTTCAAAATGAAGAACACTTTTAAAAAGATTGTCATGACCAAAGACCATCACTGGCCCTCATAGTTGAAGCGAAAACTAAACAGAGGGCTTGGGGGATGGCTCAGTCTCTTGTAATTTCCTATATTTGGGGATGCAAAGGGAGGCAAATCTCTGGGCTCACTGACTTCCCAGCCTGTCCCTACTGGTGAACTCCAGAATAACGAGAGGCTATATTTTAAAAGTGGCGTCTAAGGTTGTTCAGTACACACAACAAATGTGAGTATATTCACCCAGAACACCAAAGAATTGAGCAAAGTTTCTCTGGGCAGAAAGCTCAGAGAGAAGCCTCAGCACATAGGAAGCAAGAATAGAGAGAAGAGGGAGACAGGGAGGCCAGTGGTGACCCACCACAGGGCTTTGGATGTTCACACGAGGAGAGAATCTCCTTCCTTCCTTGCTACCTTCCTTCCTCCCTCCCTCCCTCCCTCCCCACCCCCCCCCCCCGCCTCTCTGCCTAAAATAACAAATGACATTATTAGGGAAAGCACAGGACATTCTTTATAGCTCACTGAAAGGAAGCCATGATTACTTGGAAAATTCAGCCAGCATTCCCTCCTGTTTCAACTTCTGAATGCTGATGAAGAAGAATTTCTTGTTTATTGTTCTCATGATGGCTTTGGGAAAAGGTGGCTTTGCAGAGACACGACCAGCTTTCTTTAGAGAGGTGCTGCTAATATTTGGAGTTCTTGAGGCAATGAGACCATATCCTCAGGCAAAGTGTCACTGCTCAGCCACTTTGGAGTATGTAGGCCGTGACATCAGTTGAATATTTTTCTGTTTAGTAAATTCTTCCTTCTATGTTGGGAGTAAATGAAGTCTTCTCATCTAGAAAGATGAATCTACCTTCTAATCAATCTGCTGTCGGTGTATCTTTTTGAATTGCTAATATAGAGTTTTTAAAAAAGATTAATAGTTTTACCAAATATTTGAGAATTTCTTTAGAATGTAGTATATTGTGATCTCATTCACCAGCCCTCTCCAAATACTTCTCAGATTTAGCCACCCAGCTTTGAGTTCTTTTCCTTTTTTTATATTTTATCTATAATATTTACAATATTTGTATTATTTATATTATTATGATATATACATATCATATGTATATACTCATATGTATATGAGTGTTTTGCCTGTGTAAATGCATGTGCACCATGTGTATGCCTGGTGTCTGTCAAGGTCAGAAGAGGGCGTCAGGCTCCCATAGAATGGGGTTATGGATGGTTGTGAACAGCCGTATGGGTGCTGGGGTATGAACCTGCTTCCCCTGGAAAAGTAACAGTGTTCTCCACTGCAGGGTCACCTCTCCAACCCCTTCTTTAAAGGAAAAAGTTCAATTTGCATTGCCTTACTACTCTTGGGTCTGGGGCATTAGCAACTTTTCAAAATATGCTCTTAAGCATGGTGTGGTGCCATATTCCTTTAATGTCAGCACTGGGGAGGCAAAGGCAGGCAGGATCTCTGTGAGTGTGAGGCCAGCCTGCTCTGCATAGTGGGTTCCAGGACAGCCAGAACTACATAGTGACAGCCTGCCTCAGAACAACAGCAGCAACAACTACAACAAAAGACAACCAACCGATTGTCCGTTCTTCATCAGTATACTGAAGTAGCGACTTGAATCTAATGAGTGTTTTTCTTCCAGGGTCAGCCTTTACAACATCTGACAATTTGTCTCTCAGTTCCTGGGTATCATCGTCTTCCAGTTTTCCTGGATTTCAGCATCCACAGCCCCTGACTGCTCTTGGCACCAGTACGGCATCCATAGCAACACCAATTCCTCACCCTATCCAGGGTTCTCTGCCACCCTACAGCCGCCTGGGAATGCCTCTGACGCCATCTGCAATTGCCAGCTCCATGCAGGGAAGTGGCCCCACGTTCCCTTCATTCCACATGCCTAGATACCACCACTACTTCCAACAGGGGCCCTATGCTGCCATCCAGGGACTTCGCCACTCTTCTGCAGTGATGACACCATTTGTATGATTCTTCTGAGAGTGGGGGAAGCTAGATACAGAGTGTGCAAACGGCTATGAAAATACAGGAGAGGGATGGGTGGGTGGGAAGTGGGGTATTGGAGCAGGGACTCTCCAGAAAAACACAGGACTTATAAAAGAGGAGAGCTGGACTCACAAAATAAAACTACCGGTAAGGGAGTGCACCGTGGGCCAGGATTCACTTGTGGTTGGATCCAGGAGAGAATCAGTGTGAAGTTTAGCCAACAAACTCCTACAACTAATAGGATATCAGTTTGCCCAGAAAGCTTAATAATCCCACTGGTTAAAAGTTCTGTTGATGCAGTCCTGTATAAAATCCACGTGTAGAGGTTTCTTTCTGCTTTCAACAAGTTCAAAGCATCGTCCAGAAGGCAATACCATGTAACGCATTGACACGAAAGTCCATTTCTCCCAGGAGAAAATGGAAGCCAGTAGCTATGTTTGTAGTGCTATAGTTTAGGCATGTTTAGTTTCCTTTGTGTCATTTACTACAGAAGGGGAAAAGTTGGTGCTAGTACATCCTGTGGCGTGAACGAATACGTGGGAACGCCTTTACCAAATCCCTGCCACATCCACGGGCCATGACTCCATAAACTCTGTCTTCAGTTCCTCCTTTTTCCTAATAATTCTTTTTCTCACACCAACCCTGCAGTTATGTAGTGAAAACCCTCCATCTGCCATTTTAAAGCAAGAGGCTCTGTCATCATCAAAGAGGTTGGCTTTCAAGGGCTGCATTAGTAAATAGGGATAGCCACTGGGGACCTGTCCAGAGCCCATGTGATGGCTGAGACTCTCTCTCACACGATCAAAATCTGGTGTCTCTCTTCTGTGGGGAATTTCTCTGCCATGGGAACCAAAGTCCTCTTCGTTTTCACCCCAGCGTCAGGAGGCCTTTTGCATATTAAAACACACTGGGCCAATTCTGATTTTTTTTTTTATATAAATCTGCTTTACTGTTGCTTCCACTATTGTCTGGGATTTGCCAGTGGCCATTCTCCATGTGCATGGCTCACCACGCTCTCGTGTGTGCTGATGGGTATGAATATGCCCTGTAGCTGATTCCTCCTGTCTGACTGTATTACATTTACAGACTTCTTTCCATCTTCCCCGGTCCCTAATAAGAAGCTGCATGTTTACTCAATGACTCCCTGACAGAAACACTAACAAGCAGGAGCTTCTTCCGGTTTTCGCTATTTTCTTAAGCTTTCCTTCGATGCGTAAGCCAGAGCTTATGTTTTCCTTCTATATAGCCACCGCATTATTTTCGAGCAACATGTATCTTAGCATTTACAGTCAGGGTAGTGCATCTGGTTTGGCAGTAGTACATTTCCCTAATAGATTAGATTTATTAAGTCATTAGGCTTTCAGCTTTGAAGACAGTGTATTCCACCTGTAGGATGTGACCAGCTTGCTTCATGTAGGTCCTCTGAACTTTGTTTTATATGTAGCTTTTACTCCTCTCTGCTCTTACTTCAAAAGTATTGAGTGTGTCCAATCAGAGATATGGGAAATAGCTCTCCTGACAGTAGAAGTGTATTTAGGCATAAATGCAATATATTTGCCACACCACTCTGAAGTTTGATTTGGTACCTTTAATGTTACGCTTCCCAGACCACGTCTAGTCTATGAAACGAGGCACCATACGCAGCCTGAGTGTGGGATGCTGGTTTTAGATTTTGCACTTGATATTCTCCACCGAAAGTCCATAGTTTACTTACAAAGAAGCATGAACTGTTAACAGAACTATTTTAAACTCTTATGTCAGACACCCAGCTTTTTGTGTGTCTTGTAGTAGTCTCCACAAGTCATTGGTTTCCAGACAGATGTGCATTTCTCTTAAAAACCCATTGCAAGTGATGTTTAAAATAAATGCCCATGGAGCTAGGGTAGGGTATTGATATTTAATAATTGGTCTCTCACAAAAGAACCTTGGAATAAAGTGTTGCCATTTAAAGCAGAAAAACCCAAGGCAGGATTGTACAGAGTGCCCCTCATGTCTCCCCTGGTTTATGTTGAGATTCTAAACACATGCCTGTGTTTTCTTTTCAGTGAGGATGAAAAGATTGTTTTAATATTGCTTTTAGAGTTTCTCAAACCGGTGTGCCTCACAGTAGCTTTTTTTTTAATTGCTGTTCATCTGATCTTTTGCTGGCATCTCCTGACCTTTTAATTTTGCTTGTAATTAGGCAGCATGAGGACGAGACTCACTGAAATGCATGATAGACAGCAAGGCGGGCTCTTGAACACGTTCCCCCTAAAAGGCTTCGCTGGGTGTTTGTTTCCCCTGTTGGTATTACGTAAACCAGACAGAAATCTCCCAAGAGAAACAGCAACATGTGAGTGCCTGGCACTTGAGCCTGGGGCCACCTGTGCCTTTCTGATTTATCCTGTCAACTTTTATTAAGCCTTGGGGAGTTTATCACTTAAAATCCCCAAGTTTGTTCCACCGAAATTGATGGTAATAATTAGATATTAATTGATAAATCCAATCAAATAATAATGACGAAGATTTATAATACATTTGAAACTGTTCAGAGCTCCCTCCTTATGGATATTATGTTGTGAGAAAGAATGGTCGAATGGAGTTATTGAAGAGGCCTGGCCAGGCTTGCTTTACTGAGCTCTAAGGGATGTGCTCATAACTTCACGCTCTGGTTTTAAAAGATCCCTCGATAATTCCAAGTTGAGGTGTGAACCATCCCACCCTGTTCCTGTCCTTAGCGGTTCTTGTGGAAGTACTTCCAGTTGTGTGTGACAGATCAACAGTTGTCAGGTAGCATTGTCTAACTCAGTGACTTTCTGCTCCATCGATGGCACTGCCAGCTTGTAACACTGGCGTCCTACCTAGAAAGTTATGAGCATTTATGTGGGGGCTACAAGAAGGCTCTCCATACAGGTTCATCATTTAGCAGAGCTGCACCGACTTTGGGGCATTCTAAGTGCTTACCTCCCCAGCCACTGGGGATAACTGTCTGCCTCTTTGCTTCTCCAGATACAACAGCATTGTCTCCCCACCCCCCAACCGGAAAAATAAAACAAAGCAAAAGGAAAATGAATCCTTTCCAAACTCAAGAAATGTTCTCAGTAGTGAAACCTCTTGTCTCACACTGCCTATGAGCACTTCGGGGAGATGTTAGGATATTTATCCTATTTCTTGACTTGAGATGAACTTTTCAAGCTACATTGCCTATGTAAGGGGCAATTAGGTTGAGAAAAATAACTAAATATATGTTAACAAATAAAGTGGATGGCGGACTTCTCACCCCACTAGCTAGGTGGGTGAGCTTAGTGGTCACTAATGAGCCGGCTAAGATAATGTGTTTAAATTCATGTTCTTATTCTGCATTTTACCGAGTAAGAAAAGCTACGTCCATTATTAACTGGGCAGGGAGCTGATAGTTATTGCAAACAGAACAATACTCTGACAAAGCAGCCGACAAAAGATAGAATATTTGATTTGTTCCTCCATAGAGTTACTGAGGGAAGGATGGGTTTTGTATACATTTTCATATTGTTTTAGAATGACAGACATTGCTATAAACACCAAAGGTAAGGTTACACACTTTTAACATTTTAAGGAAGTGTACAAGCCCCTTTAACACAGCTTACTATTCTGTAGCTGTTATAAAACACCAAACACCTTTCATCTGCAAGCTTAATCGTACAAAGGCACATTTATAAGTATTCAATGTGTTAATAATCCACAAGTATTTACTAGCTTTCTTTATCTGCCTCTCTCTCTCTCCCTAATATAATTTCAATCTCTTAACCCTTTAAGAAAGCATCCTGCAAGGAAAATAGTGGTGTGTGTGTGTGTGTGTGTGTGTATGTGTGAGTGTGTGTGTGAGTGTGTGTATGTGTGAGTGTGTGTGTGAGTGTGTGTATGTGTGTGTGAGTATATGTGTATGTGTATGTGTGTGTGAGTACATGTGTATGTGTATGTGTGTGTGTGTGTGAGTGTGTGTGTGTGTGTGTGTAAAATACTGAATCTGGACAAAAGATACAATTTGTTGTATTTTACTTTACTCTGGCGCAAAGACATTGTATTTAGTTGCTTTAAAACTTTTTTCCTCAAAAATCTGAAAAGGTTCTTTTAGTTGCTAACGTATGAGATTGTGTAACACCTGCTTAGTAGGCCCTGTCACAGTTTCCCTGTTTGCTGTGTCTTCATTTGATTAACAATTTGCGTGGAAAAGTCACTGTAATGCAGTGTGCGGGGTGGGGGAAGGGCGTGGGAAATGTTTTATGAGAAAAAATTATAAGCCTAATGCTATGAAGTAACATTTACTGAAGTTCTGTTTAAGTGCAATATATTTATTTCTGCCAGAAATGTATTATCGACCCTATGTAATATTTGATGCACCACATCTTATTTGTAAACAGCTAAAATTATATATTATCCCAAATTGTACAGAAGCAAACTGCGTGATATATTTTTTGTTGTTAAGAATGGTGTGATATAAATGGTGTGATATATATATATATATACGTATATATATATACACATATTTATATGTACTCTATATACACACACACTTACACTTTTTATTTTCTATACTCTGAGACTTGGTGTCTGTGAACTTTTACCAGGTTTTTCCTCAACTGATAAAAAGAGGAGGATTAGATGACTTCATTGTAGCCCACCTAGCCATTCCCAGATACTGTTCTGGGTTATGATGCAATGCTGAGGGGTTGTTCCTTAAGGAAGACTGTCCCCACACCATGCCTTTCTCCTTTCCTAGTGTTCAGCTCTCTTCACTCACTTATTCCACTCAAGGGACCTTCAGGGATACATGACTTTATGTTTCCCATATCAACTGACTGCGAACTTGGATCTATGTATCGTAAGAACTCCTGCCTTATCTAAGCCATGAGCCATGGTATACGTAGTGATATTACAGCTGACCAAAGTAGGACTAGCCAAATTCAAGGTCTTAGTCATCATGCACACAACAGGTCTTCAGAATACATGGTGTTACTATACCATTTTGGTGTATGCTGAATTCATGCTTTCAAGAATCTTATTTGGAAGAATTTCACACTTAAGAGAAATGTTATAAGTACATGAAATCTTGTATGTTCTCTATTGAAATTCACCAATCTTAGCCTAAGCTGCATTTGCCTTGTCACATGTGCACTGAGTCTTACACACTGTGGCACATGTGAACAGATGTAAACAGTGCAGACACTGCCTTCTGAAATGAGGGAGACTATGTTTAACCGATGGCCCATTTCCCAAAGTAGTTAAAAGCATATTTTTAAACAACAACAACAACAACAACAACAACATCCTAGTAGTTTTGGCAACTGAAAAAAATCTAACAATGACCTATGATCCAGATTATAATTTTGTCAATTGGCCGAGCGTATTTTCTTTCAATACAGATTTACTTCGGCATGACATGTTGCAGTCATGCAGTTCCTCAGCTTGTTTTGGTGTTTCAGGACAAAGGTATCCAATTCACCAGTGGTTCACAACTGATCTATAAGTATTCTAACCCTCTGCTGTTCCAGGTCTGATCATCAAGACCCTTTCTCTTGTTGATGGCATTTATTGATTCATTTTTAGACATTCTTCAATTCCTGCTACAATCAACTAATTCAGGTTCATCTTATACATTCTTTGTCAGTCTTTTCTAGAAGGAACCTAGGCTCTTTTTCTTGGGGAAGGGTGTTAGAAAACTAAATTTGGGTGGCAGATGTGCTCACGGTCGTATTTTTATGAAAAATTCATGTTATCCAAGATATCAATTCACAACTTCGAACAATCAGTTTAGTACAATTCTACTCAAAACTCCAGCAAATGCTTTGTATCTATAAAGAAATTTACTTTAAAGTTTATATAGAAAAGGGAAAAGATACATCAAGCCACCTCGGTCTTGATGGAGTGAGTCAAAGGAGCAGCTGTGCCTCACTTGAAAACTTACCATAGACCCTCAGTAAAATAGACAATGTGACATCAGTTTCTTACAAAGCGACTAGATAAAAGACAACCGGATAGAGAGCCTTGCAGCATAGCTATTTTCTATAACTAATCAAGAAGCAAACACAATTTAGGGGAGAGCAACCTTTCAGCGCTGTCCTGCAAACGGAATAATGTTCATTTACAGAACAGTGATTTTAGACACACACCCCTCATATATACAAAAGGTAAATCAAAATGCTGTCTATAAACATAAAATACAAAGTTATAAAGCTTTCATAGATTAATAGGAGAGAAAAATCCAGGTGTGTTTTAGGTCTGCTTCTACTGTGGTAAAACAGCATGAGCAGAAGCAACTCGAGGGGGAAATGGTTTATTTCATCGTATAGTTCATAGTCCACCATCTAGGGAACTCAGGGCAGGAATCTGCAGGCAAGAACTGCAAAGCCATAGAAGGGTGCTGCTTGCTGGCTTGCTCCCCATGGCTTACTCAGCCTGCTTTCTTATAGCACCCAGAACCACCAGCCTAGGGATAGCTCCCTCCACAATGGGCTGAGCCCTCCTCCATCATTCACGAATCAGGAAAAGATAACACAGGCTTGTCCATGGGGCATTCTGGTGGAGTTACTTCTCAACAGAGACTCCCTCTTTCCAATTGACTCCATGTTGGCATGAAATAGCCTGCACATGAGGCAACCTTGCTATTTTGTTTTTGTTTGTTTTAATGTTTTATAATTCAACACCAAAAGTGCGATTCATTAACCCAGTAAAGTAATCCAAGGGACAATGTTGAAATGAAAATTCCTTGTGCACAGCAGGTGCTCAATGGGTAAAGCACTTGCTGTGTGAAGTTTGGGGATTGGATTTCGCATCTTCTGCTCCCATGAAAATGTTGGTCTCATTATAGGCATGACATCACCTGTAATCCAACCCTCAAGAGGCAGAGGTAAGATCTAGCAAGCAAGCCGGCAGCTAGATTAGCCAAACCAGAGAGCTCTGAGTTCAAACGAGAGACCCCACCTCAATATGTGAGATGGAGGGTAGGACAAGGACACCTTCCATTCTCCTCCCACATGCATGTGTACCACATACACATGCATCTTACACATACACCTCCATGCATACACATACAAACACACACATGTGCATCAGACACATGTGCAGGCAAAAATTTAAAAACGTTATTAATAGACAATATTATAAGAATGAAAATGGCTGGCACAAACTGGGACTAAATTTTTTTTTAAAATACAAATTGATTAAGGGTTTTCATTCATAATACAGAAGGCATTTTTAAATGCAACTGAAATAGGCAAATAAGGGCAAACACCCATTTTCTAAGAAGACACTGAGATGGACAATAAGCATGTGGAAAGTTATACAGCATTACATGTGGTTGGTGAATTATACATTAAGAAAACAAGTAGCAGATCCCAGCCCGCAGCAGCTCTCTGCTCCCAGACCCGGTGAGAGAGAGACCCAACCGCCTGGTCAGGTGGGCACTCCTGAGGCTGCAGAGCGGAAGAGACCACCAACACTGCTCACCCCTGCCCACATCCCTGGCCCAAGAGGAAACTGTATAAGGCCTCTGGGCTCCCGTGGGGGAGGGCCCAGGAGCGGCAGGACCCCTGCCTGAGACACCGCCGGAACCTGAAAGAAACAGACCGGATAAACAGTTCTCTGCACCCAAATCCCATGGGAGGGAGAGCTAAACCTTCAGAGAGGCAGACAAGCCTGGGACCAGAAGAGACTGCTCCCTGCACACACATCTCGGACGCCAGAGGAAAAAGCCAAAGACCATCTGGAACCCTGGAGCACTGAAGCTCCCGGAAGGGGCGGCACAGGTCTTCCTGGTTGCTGCCGCTGCAGAGAGCCCCTGGGCAGCACCCCATGAGCGAACTTGAGCCTCGGGACCACAGGTAAGACAAACTTTTCTGCTGCAAGAAAGCTGCCTGGTGAACTCAAGACACAGGCCCACAGGAACAGCTGAAGACCTGTAGAGAGGAAAAACTACACGCCTGAAAGCAGAACACTCTGTCCCCATAACTGACTGAAAGAGAGAAAAACAGGTCTACAGCACTCCTGACACACAGGCTTATAGGACAGTCTAGCCACTGTCAGAAATAGCAGAACAAAGTAACACTAGAGATAATCTGATGGCGAGAGGCAAGTGCAGGAACCCAAGCAACAGAAACCAAGACTACATGCCATCATCGGAGCCCAATTCTCCCACCAAAACAAACATGGAATATCCAAACACACCAGAAAAGCAAGATCTAGTTTCAAAATCATATTTGATCATGATGCTGGAGGACTTCAAGAAAGACATGAACACACTTAGGGAAACACAGGAAAACATTAATAAACAAGTAGAAGCCTACAGAGAGGAATCGCAAAAATCCCTGAAAGAATTCCAGGAAAACACAATCAAACAGTTGAAGGAATTAAAAATGGAAATAGAAGCAATCAAGAAAGAACACATGGAAACAACCCTGGATATAGAAAACCAAAAGAAGAGACAAGGAGCTGTAGATACAATCTTCACCAACAGAATACAAGAGATGGAAGAGAGAATCTCAGGAGCAGAAGATTCCATAGAAATCATTGACTCAACTGTCAAAGATAATGTAAAGCGGAAAAAGCTACTGGTCCAAAACATACAGGAAATCCAGGACTCAATGAGAAGATCAAACTTAAGGATAATAGGTATAGAAGAGAGTGAAGACACCCAGCTCAAAAGACCAGTAAATATCTTCAACAAAATCATAGAAGAAAACTTCCCTAACCTAAAAAAAGAGATACCCATAGACATACAAGAAGCCTACAGAACTCCAAATAGATTGGACCAGAAAAGAAACACCTCCCGTCACATAATTGTCAAAACACCAAACGCACAAAATAAAGAAAGAATATTAAAAGCAGTAAGGGAAAAAGGTCAAGTAACATATAAAGGGAGACCTATCAGAATCACACCAGACTTCTCGCCAGAAACTATGAAGGCCAGAAGATCCTGGACTGATGTCATACAGACCCTAAGAGAACACAAATGCCATCCCAGGTTACTGTATCCAGCAAAACTCTCAATTAACATTGATGGAGAAACCAAGATATTCCATGACAAAACCAAATTTACACAATCTCTTTCTACAAATCCAGCACTACAAAGGATAATAAATGGTAAAGCCCAACATAAGGAGGCAAGCTATACCCTAGAAGAAGCAAGAAACTAATCGTCTTGGCAACAAAACAAAGAGAATGAAAGCACACAAACATAACCTCACATCCAAATATGAATATAAAGGGAAACAATAATCACTATTTCTTAATATCTCTCAATATCAATGGCCTCAACTCCCCAATAAAAAGACATAGATTAACAAACTGGATACGCAACGAGGACCCTGCATTCTGCTGCCTACAGGAAACACACCTCAGAGACAAAGACAGACACTACCTCAGAGTGAAAGGCTGGAAAACAACTTTCCAAGCAAATGGTCAGAAGAAGCAAGCTGGAGTAGCCATTCTAATATCAAATAAAATCAATTTCCAACTAAAAGTCATCAAAAAAGATAAGGAAGGACACTTCATATTCATCAAAGGAAAAATCCACCAAGATGAACTCTCAATCCTAAATATCTATGCCCCAAATACAAGGGCACCTACATACGTAAAAGAAACCTTACTAAAGCTCAAAACACACATTGCACCTCACACAATAATAGTGGGAGATTTCAACACCCCACTCTCATCAATGGACAGATCATGGAAACAGAAATTAAACAGAGATGTAGACAGACTAAGAGAAGTCATGAGCCAAATGGACTTAACGGATATTTATAGAACATTCTATCCTAAAGCAAAAGGATATACCTTCTTCTCAGCTCCTCATGGTACTTTCTCCAAAATTGACCATATAATTGGTCAAAAAACGGGCCTCAACAGGTACAGAAAGATAGAAATAATCCCATGCGTGCTATCGGACCACCACGGCCTAAAACTGGTCTTCAATAACAGTAAGGGAAGAATGCCCACATATACGTGGAAATTGAACAATGCTCTACTCAATGATAACCTGGTCAAGGAAGAAATAAAGAAAGAAATTAAAAACTTTTTAGAATTTAATGAAAATGAAGATACAACATACCCAAACTTATGGGACACAATGAAAGCTGTGCTAAGAGGAAAACTCATAGCGCTGAGTGCCTGCAGAAAGAAACAGGAAAGAGCATATGTCAGCAGCTTGACAGCACACCTAAAAGCTCTAGAACAAAAAGAAGCAAATACACCCAGGAGGAGTAGAAGGCAGGAAATAATCAAACTCAGAGCTGAAATCAACCAAGTAGAAACAAAAAGGACCATAGAAAGAATCAACAGAACCAAAAGTTGGTTCTTTGAGAAAATCAACAAGATAGATAAACCCTTAGCCAGACTAACGAGAGGACACAGAGAGTGCGTCCAAATTAACAAAATCAGAAATGAAAAGGGAGACACAACTACAGATTCAGAGGAAATTAAAAAAATCATCAGATCTTACTATAAAAACCTATATTCAACAAAATTTGAAAATCTTCAGGAAATGGACAATTTCCTAGACAGATACCAGGTATCGAAGTTAAATCAGGAACAGATAAACCAGTTAAACAACCCCATAACTCCTAAGGAAATAGAAGCAGTCATTAAAGGTCTCCCAACCAAAAAGAGCCCAGGTCCAGACGGGTTTAGTGCAGAATTCTATCAAACCTTCATAGAAGATCTCATACCAATATTATCCAAACTATTCCACAAAATTGAAACAGATGGAGCACTACCGAATTCCTTCTATGAAGCCACAATTACTCTTATACCTAAACCACACAAAGACACAACAAAGAAAGAGAACTTCAGACCAATTTCCCTTATGAATATCGACGCAAAAATACTCAATAAAATTCTGGCAAACCGAATTCAAGAGCACATCAAAACAATCATCCACCATGATCAAGTAGGCTTCATCCCAGGCATGCAGGGATGGTTTAATATACGGAAAACCATCAACGTGATCCATTATATAAGCAAACTGAAAGAACAGAACCACATGATCATTTCATTAGATGCTGAGAAAGCATTTGACAAAATTCAACACCCCTTCATGATAAAAGTTCTGGAAAGAATAGGAATTCAAGGCCCATACCTAAACATAGTAAAAGCCATATACAGCAAACCAGTTGCTAACATTAAACTAAATGGAGAGAAACTTGAAGCAATCCCACTAAAATCAGGGACTAGACAAGGCTGCCCACTCTCTCCCTACTTATTCAATATAGTTCTTGAAGTTCTAGCCAGAGCAATCAGACAACAAAAGGAGATCAAAGGGATACAGATCGGAAAAGAAGAGGTCAAAATATCACTATTTGCAGATGACATGATTGTATATTTAAGTGATCCCAAAAGTTCCACCAGAGAACTACTAAAGCTGATAAACAACTTCAGCAAAGTGGCTGGGTATAAAATTAACTCAAATAAATCAGTTGCCTTCCTCTATACAAAAGAGAAACAAGCCGAGAAAGAAATTAGGGAAACGACACCCTTCATAATAGACCCAAATAATATAAAGTACCTCGGTGTGACTTTAACCAAGCTAGTAAAAGATCTGTACAATAAGAACTTCAAGACACTGAGGAAAGAAATTGAAGAAGACCTCAGAAGATGGAAAGATCTCCCATGCTCATGGATTGGCAGGATTAATATAGTAAAAATGGCCATTTTACCAAAAGCAATCTACAGATTCAATGCAATCCCCATCAAAATACCAATCCAATTCTTCAAAGAGTTAGACAGAACAATTTGCAAATTCATCTGGAATAACAAAAAACCCAGGATAGCTAAAGCTATCCTCAACAATAAAAGGACTTCAGGGGGAATCACTATCCCTGAACTCAAGCAGTATTACAGAGCAATAGTGATAAAAACTGCATGGTATTGGTACAGAGACAGACAGATAGACCAATGGAATAGAATTGAAGACCCAGAAATGAACCCACACACCTATGGTCACTTGATTTTTGACAAAGGAGCCAAAACCATCCAATGGAAAAAAGATAGCATTTTCAGCAAATGGTGCTCGTTCAACTGGAGGGCAACATGTAGAAGAATGCAGATCGATCCATCCTTATCACCCTGTACAAAGCTTAAGTCCAAGTGGATCAAGGACCTCCACATCAAACCAGACACACTCAAACTAATAGAAGAAAAACTAGGGAAGCATCTGGAACACATGGGCACTGGAAAAAATTTCCTGAACAAAACACCAATGGCTTATGCTCTAAGATGAAGAATCGACAAATGGGATCTCATAAAACTGCAAAGCTTCTGTAAGGCAAAGGACACTGTGGTTAGGACAATACGGCAACCAACAGATTGGGAAAAGATCTTTACCAATCCTATAACAGATAGAGGCCTTATATCCAAAATATACAAAGAACTCAAGAAGTTAGACCGCAGGGAAACAAATAACCCTATTAAAAAATGGGGTTCAGAGCTAAACAAAGAATTCACAGCTGAGGAATGCCGAATGGCTGAGAAACACCTAAAGAAATGTTCAACATCTTTAGTCATAAGGGAAATGCAAATCAAAACAACCCTGAGATTTCACCTCACACCAGTGAGAATGGCTAAGATCAAAAACTCAGGTGACAGCAGATGCTGGCGAGGATGTGGAGAAAGAGGAACACTCCTCCATTGTTGGTGGGATTGCAGACTGGTAAAACCATTCTGGAAATCAGTCTGGAGGTTCCTCAGAAAATTGGACATTGAACTGCCTGAGGATCCAGCCATACCTCTCTTGGGCATATACCCAAAAGATGCCTCAACATATAAAAGAGACACGTGCTCCACTATGTTCATCGCAGCCTTATTTATAATAGCCAGAAACTGGAAAGAACCCAGATGCCCTTCAACAGAGGAATGGATACAGAAAATGTGGTACATCTACACAATGGAATATTACTCAGCTATCAAAAACAACGAGTTTATGAAATTCGTAGGCAAATGGTTGGAACTGGAAAATATCATCCTGAGTGAGCTAACCCAATCACAGAAAGACATACATGGTATGCACTCATTGATAAGTGGCTATTAGCCCAAATGCTTGAATTACCCTAGATCCCTAGAACAAAGGAAACTCAAGACGGATGATCAAAATGTGAATGCTTCACTCCTTCTTTAAATGAGGAAAAAGAATACCCTTGGCAGGGAAGGGAGAGGCAAAGATTAAAACAGAGACTGAAGGAACACCCATTCAGAGCCTGCCCCACATGTGGCCCATACATATACAGCCACCCAATTAGACAAGATGGATGAAGCAAAGAAGTGCAGACCGACAGGAGCCGGATGTAGATCGCTCCTGAGAGACACAGCCAGAATACAGCAAATACAGAGGCGAATGCCAGCAGCAAACCACTGAACTGAGAATAGGTCCCCTGTTGAAGGAATCAGAGAAAGAACTGGAAGAGCTTGAAGGGGCTCGAGACCCCAAAAGTACAACAATGCCAAGCAACCAGAGCTTCCAGGGACTAAGCCACTACCTAAAGACTATACATGGACTGACCCTGGACTCTGACCCCGTATGTAGCAATGAATATCCTAGTAAGAGCACCAGTGGAAGGGGAAGCCCTGGGTCCTGCTAAGACTGAACCCCCAGTGAACTAGTCTATGGGGGGAGGGCGGCAATGGGGGGAGGGTTGGGAGGGGAACACCCATAAGGAAGGGGAGGGGGGAGGGGGATGTTTGCCCGGAAACCGGGAAAGGGAATAACACTCGAAATGTATATAAGAAATACTCAAGTTAATAAAAAAAAAATGAAAAAAAAAAAAAAAACAAGTAGCCCTGGACACCAGTCACAGCACCAAACGCTGGTGATGCTCATCCAGTACGGATACTGAGAAAAGCAACTCCTGTTTGTTGCTGGGGGAAATAAAAATGGTGGAGACATTTTAATCATTTGCAATTATTTTTCACAAAGCTAGTTTCCTGTTTTCATATGACCATTATGCTTTCTTAGCCACTTATCAAATGATCTGGTCCTTTGTCATACAAAAGTTTTCGTGTGAATTTATAGCAGCTTTGTAAAAATAATTATCAAAAGTTGGAAACAACTAAGATGGCCCTCAACAGAAGAATAAATGAACAGATTCCCACATGCCCAACATCACACAACAGGCTGTTATTCAGTGATCGAAAAGAAATGAGTCAGGCTGGGATGCAGCTTAGTTGTGGAGCAGTGGTCCGTTGTGCACAAGGCCTTGGGTAGTTCCTCAGTGATGTGGCAGAGAAGGAGGCACTAAGAGAAAGAAAGGAGGAGCGCGAGGAAGAGGAAGATGGTAAAGAGGATGAAGAGAACAGAGGAAGAGAGGGATTAAGGAGAGGCACTGTCCAGCTGTGAGAAGACATGAATGAATCGGAAATGCTTTTGGTTAAGAGGAAAGCATATTGGGAAAGGGTTAGATACTTTATAATTCAAACCATGTAACCATAAGACATTCTAGGTAAAGGAATATTACCAACACTGTGGACATGGCAATCCCTTCCGGGTTTGGGGAGGAGAGGTGGGTAGGGAACGAACAGATCCAAACAATTCTGCTACGATACTCAAAGGGTGAATCTGAGAAATTGTGCATTCGTCAAAACACACAGGACTGGACAATTCTCCTCCCAACCAGAGACTGGTTACCAAGAGCACAGGCACTGGACTCATGAGCTATAACACGTGAACTACACTCATCTAAGGTGCTAATAACAGGGGAATGTTTGTGGGAGGTTGGCAGAAGAGGAGCTACGGCAACTTTGCTTCTGCAAACTTTTCCCAAAAAAAGATCTGTTAGCAGGACAATAGTACAAAGTCAGTGCATGTCTCTAGGATAGCCGTGCTCACAAGGATGGATAAAAGGCCTCAGCAGGGACGTGGGAAAACAACACCACCCCTCGCATATTGAATGTGGGTGTGGAAGATGGTATGGCCTTTTTAGAAAATATCTGGCCGCTCACGCAAAGGGTAAACATGACGTCATCAATGACCCACCATTCCTAGTCCCAGGAGCAAAATGGGAAAATGTAGACGTCCATCATAGACACGTAGATAAATAAAATGATATGCACCTGTACAATGGAATAAAGAAAACATTACAGTGAGGAGAGACTTTGAAAACATGATGCCCAGTGAAACAAGCCAGCCAGAAATAACTACACACTAGATGATCCCGTTTACATGATGCCCAGCACAGGAGTATCTGACGAGAAAGAAAGCAGAGAAGAGAGAAAGGCAGAAAGGACTGTTAATAGCTGTGTGGGCTTTACGCCAATCACAGTAAAGTGTGGGCTGAAAGAATGGTGCTGGCCACTCGGCTGTGAATACACTGATGTTATTGCATTACAAACTGGAAACATGCACGCTGTGCTGTGACTACTGTCATGAAAGCCGTTGTCGCAGATGCACACACATACACTCACACACAAGACGTGCATGCCCCCTCCTCGCTAGCACTATACCTTTTTTTTAATTCTGTAGGTTTAATTCATTCACTTTCAAAACTTGAGTATCAGGCAAGTCTTATGTACTTGGAATTAAGGGGAAGGGACACCCTAGAATATTCTTCACACCTGATTTTTTTCAAATGGAAGGTATTTCTGATGTCTCAAAGCTTTGACACACCTGGGTTATCGAGTTATATTACTTAATTTTCACCTCTTCTCCCCCACTTAAAAAATCATAGCTAGATCCGAGGCTTCCCAGAAGGAAATTATTTCATTTCAAGCCCAGGAATAGTGACAATTACTGCAACAATTTACAAGACTTTCACAGCATCTGTGACTTACAGCACCTGTGACTTACAGCATCTCTGACTTACAACATGTATGACTTACAACATGTATGACTTCACAGCACGGATGACTTTGCATACAGTCTCAACTTTTGCAGTATCTCTGTGGGGTAGATGCATTATTGCTGTTTGGGGCATGAAAGATGAGTCTTAGATTAATTACTCTGATATGGAGATGTCATTCCCATCTGTATTCAAAACCAGGATACCCTTTTACACTGTAAACAAATATTCCTACCTTATCAGAATTTTCAAAAGTTCTGTTCTCTTGGTTCATTTTCTGCAGTTTACACAAAGTATCGAAATCTGGGCACCTTTTACACAAAGGGGCCACTTGACACAATTTTGAGGACTGGGATGTGCAGAGGGCATAGGGTTGGCCTTTGAGTGAGCTAAACTGGGCTGTCACAGTGCGGCAGAGAAGTAGAAGCAGAAATAGCCATGTGCAGAAGGGTTTTGTGAGGTCACATTTGTCTTCACGTGTCTGAACCAGGTATACACACTTCATTAAGAGTATAAAGTCTGGGTCTGGGAAGGTGGCTCAGTGGTTTAGGCACTTTAAACTTATATATTGTCTTGAGGGATGAGACAGTATCTATATGGAGACAGACTCTGATGTCCCAAACAAGGGCCTGGTAGTCTTGACCCATAGCGATTAAGGTGGATTGCCACCTTGACCATTAAGAGCACCATTGAGGCACACTGGTAGAGTGTCTGTGAAGGCACTTCCGGAAGTGACTAACTGATGTAAGAAGACAGCCACAGCTCAGGAGCTGAGGTCCAGATGGACATCTCTACCCACTGCTCTGTTTATTGGTACTGATATGAGCAAGCACCCACCACTTAATCTGGGAGCCACCATAAGCTTCTGCTCCCTTAAGTTCAGAAAGGCATCTGGAAAGGCATGGCAGCAACGTCTCAGAGATGACACCCAGGTATTCAACAAATGCACGACTTTGAAGACAGGTTTGAGTAGAGACAATGCATAGAATAAAATCTTTCATATAAAACAAATGAATTTGAAAGTACCTAGAAGTAATAGCCTTCCAGAAGTGCATTCGTGCCAGCCTCAAGGGGCATAACTGAGGCAGGAAGTTCTCAGGGTAGAGCCAGGCTCAGCTGGATGGCAAGCCCTTTTGGATAAAAAAAATTGCAACACATAACTAAACAAAGAGATAGGAAATTTCTTACAGAGGGATAATTGAACAAGAAAACTAAAAGATACCACCCTATAATTTTGGAATGAGATTCAACTATACAGCTCACATAATTACAATGTACTAAGAACTTTGCTATCATCTTTCTGAATAAATAATTCTGGTATTTTTTTCAAAAGCCTGTTCTGCATTCTGAGGAGATGAATGTGCTCACTTGGTCTTCCAGTGTGTTTATGTCAGTGTGTTATTGATCGATTTCATGATGTTGAACCAATCCTGTATCTCTGGAGTGAAAGCAGTGTCAAGATGGTGGATAACCTCTTTAAAATGGTAATTTATTTATTTACCTAATGTCTGTGAGCATTTACCTGCATACTTGTTTGTGCCACACATTCATGCAATACTCAAGGAGGGCAGAAGGAGTTTTGGATCCTCTGGAACTAGAGTTACAGATGGCTGCAAACTGTTGTGTGTGTACTGGGGACCTAACCCAGGTTCTCTGGAAAAGCAACCAATGTTCTGAGCCATCTCTCCAGCCTCATAGTAGAAAATACGTCTGGTATGTTCTTGAATTCAGTTTACAAGTTCTTTATTTGAGAATTTTTACATCTAAGTTGATAAAAGATATTGGTCTATAATTACCTTTTGTTCTTGTGTCTTTATGTGGCTTTGGTATCAGGATAATTGTGGCATCATAAGAAGAATTAGGAAAGGTTAACTCTGTTTCTATTTTAAAGAATTGCATGAGGAGTACTGGCATTAATTCTTTGTTTAAAGTCTGGAAAAATTCTGTGTTGAATTCATCTGGTCCTGGGCTTTTTAAATTTTTTTTGGTAGGGGAGGTTTTTTGCTCTTTTCTCAATTAAATTAAAATTTATATGTACAGATGCTTGCCTTCATCTGTGTCTGCACTCCATGTGTGTGTCTGGTGCCTACAGAGGACAGCAGAGGGTATTGGGTCCTAGGACTGGGGTTAGAACAGTTTTGAGCTGCCATGTCGTGGTAGGAATCAAACCCTGATCTTCTGGAAGAACAGCCAGGGCCGTAAACCACTGAGTGACCTCTCCCATCCCCTGGCTGGGAGAATTTTTAAGTACTGCTTCTATTTTACTATGAGTTAGTTTAAATTGTTCATTTCATCTTGATTTAATTTTCATAGATCATATTTGCTAAGACATTCATCCATTTCTTGTAGGTCTTCCAGTTTTGTGAAACACCATGAAATCTATGATTGATAGCTGCTAGGAACATTGCGTTCCCGGGCAGGCCCCATGTGCAGGAGTAGTTGGCCAATGCAAAATGGAATTTTGGTGGGCCTTTGTTTTTTTTTTTTGTGGGGGTGTTAATGTTTGTCTTGTCTTGTTTTGTTCTGTTTCTCTTTAGTTCCTTTCGGGGGGGAACACAGGAAAGAAAAAATACATGAAGTTGAGTTAGTAGGGAGGTGGAGAGAGTCTGGGAAGATTTGGAAAAATAGGATCAAAATATGTTGTATGAAAAATAAAAATTGTAACTAAAAAGGAAAACAACCCTAATGTCTAAGAAGTTATGAAACTGCATAAAAAATGCCACTTTTTGGGGCATCAGGATATTAATTTACATGAAACCTGTTGTTTTAAATGATTTAATACTGAGTGGAAAAACTTATAAGGTTTTCTGAATTGTGGTGGCTGAGTTGTTCCCATACTTTGTTTCATATAACCAGGCTAGGGGTAGCTAGAACTTCACTGCTTAAACTTTTGCCACGCCCCCCCCAAAATCAAACCAAAGCAAACCAAACCAAAACAAAAAAATTGAATGTAGCAGGAAAAGAAAGAAGGGCTCTCAGTAACACAAACTGGGAAACTAAACACTGGTCACAAAGAAACCTTTATCTTTCGATAAATGCAGTAAAATTTCATTTTCTGATATATGCAGTAAAAGTGTCTTCATTTGGTATTACATTTAGAGTTTCCTCTTTATTTCATATTTAATGCACTGATCTAGCACAAGGCTGTAATTTTTTTTTCATGCTAAGATGCATTCTTCTGGCCAGGATAGCATTTGCTTCTAATCCCAGGTCTGGAGAGGCAGAGACAGGAGTGTCACCAGCCAGTCTAAGCTGCTGATCTGCTGATCAGGAAGTAGTTGTTTAGAGGATTAGAGAAATGCTGGTTTGATTAAAAGCAAAGCAAAACAAAACAAAACCAAAACCCTTTAAAATACTGGTTTATAGGTCATTATTGCCATCTGCTGGTTATACAGGTTAGTTGCATTTTTCATGAAAAATAAAACCCTTCCTTTCTGACCATTTTATCAACAATATCTAGACTATGGATGCAACCTAGATGCCTGGGTTGCAGAAGAACAGGCAGGGAACACAGACACCATGAAATTTTAGTCTTAGATAAAGAAGAATGAAATCTTGACAATTTCACATAAATGAAGGACTAGGAAAGATTCGCAGCTCCGAGCGCCAAATGCCCGGATGTGAGTATATATCTGGGAGTAACTGTAGAAAATAAGAAAGTAAAAAAGGGTTTTGGTTCAGGGAGCAGTAGAAAGTGGAGTCGCTGGGTATAAATGATCCGATGGGGGAAATTGAAAAATAAGACTTTGAATAAAGAGGGGGAATAAATATGGAAGGAGAGAGGGGAGGTAAAACAACAGTAAGGACACCCGAAAAAGTCATAGGATCCATACGACAACCTAAAACGTTTATAACACAGGTAAATTGGCATATAAACACACATATATAGCTAAATGAAAACTTTCTACCTGGGCTACCAACCCTTTCTCCAACGGCCAAAGACCATCTAACAAGAACCTAAAACATGAGAAGCCCTCTTTTGAGTTGTGGGAAGGATTGTCCAAAGGAGTCCCCAAACCTAAAAATCAGGAGTCACTGGGGATTGGTGGGAGTGGGGGGGGGACAGGAAGATTGTAAGAACCAGAGGAACAGGAAATTTGCAGAGAGAAGCTACATTCATAAAGTATCACAATGTAACTGCCTAAACACAGCTGAAGAAGAACAGTAACAGCAGACATGGCAAAGTGGACAGGGCAAAGACCAAGACCCTATATAAGGAACTGCAGGCAGCTAAGGAGTGCAGACAGTGGAGAAATAGTCTTCAACAGGAAAGGGCACACCAATGCCAAACTGTCAGCCCTGAAAGTGGCACTACATAGACTGAGCAGGCAGTATTTAAGAATATGTGTATATGTGTATAATTAATATATATAACAAAAATTAATGATAAAAAGGCCATGAATTTATTTTTTTAATTATTTATTTATGTGTCATGTCCCCTGGAACTGGAGTTACAGATGGCTGAGAACCATCTCATATGGTTACTGGGAGCTGGACCCAGGTACTCTGCAAGAACAAGAAATGCTCTTAAACTTCTGAGTCATTTCTCCAGCTCTGAGGCCTTGTATTTCAAAGAGAGCAATTGATTTAACCAAATTGATTTAGCCAAAAGGGAGTGTGTGCACAGAGAAGTTTTAGATATGTAACTGGATAGGGTACCTTTGTGTAAGAGATTGTCTTCACAATCGTAGATGTGGTGTTTGAATGAGAGTGGTCCCCACAGGCTCATGTGTTTCTATGCTTGGTTCCTAGTTGGTAGAACTTTTGGGGAGGGTTAGGAAGTGTGGGTCATTGGAGGAAGTGTGTTCTTGATGGAGGAGGTGTGTCACTGGGGGTGGGCTTTGAGATTTCAAAAGCCAGTGACTTTCTTGTTGGCTTTATCCTGCCTTGTGGTTATTTTCTCAATGTGTTAGTTTTCAGCTACTGCTCCAGTAGATGCATGCTTCCCACTGCCATGTTTTCCCCACCATGACGGCCATGGACTTCACTATCCTCTGGAACTATGAACCCCAAATTAAATGTACTCTTTTACAAGTTGCCTCAAGGCAATAGAAAAGTATCAGAGTATCTAAGACAGAAGTTGCTACCATGGAGGATTGCTATGTCAGGACTGACCATGCTGGTTTTGGGAGATCTGTGCATGATTCGGGGACTTTGGACTAGGAAAGCATTGGAATTCTGTGAGGTTAGCTGGCCATCCTACTAGGAGCTTGGAAGATAGTAGTGCTGGGAAGAGTGCGAACTGTGGCAGCCCAGTTCAAGACATTTCCGAGGACAACAATGTTAACAACTTAGATGCTAAGACTATTCTTGTGATATTTTAGCAAAGAACCTGACTAGTTTCTGTCTTGATCTAAGAATTTTCCTGAAGCTAAATTGAAGAGTTTGGGACTAATTTCAGGACAGTCCCTCAGGGCTCCCTACTCAGGTGACAAGTTGACATTAAAACCTCACATAACATTATACGTTGGACTGGATTCAGGAAACACATCATGCTTATTTTTCTTTTAGCACCAATAGGAAATACTTTCTATTATCACCAACTATTCACTCGAAATGAATTAATGGCCCCAATGCTGCTACAGGAGGAATCCTGTAACTTAGTACTTGATGTTGAGGCTATTTCTAATATTTTATTGACAGTAATTAATAGCACAGTGAATATCCACATAAAAGTAAGTTTAAAGGGTGAGAGGGACTAGATTTTATTTTCAAGGGATGGACCATAGGTCCAAACATGCTTTACAGAAAGGTGGAAAGAAACTACTGGGAAAGGTTAATAAGAAAGGAAAGGGTAGTCCCCATGCTTCCTTGATGGTTGCAAAATACAGAATTAAAATGCTTACATTAAAGGCAAGATGTTTCATTTCGACCTTGTATACTCATTTGAAAATAGAGGTTTGCTAGCTGAATATGATGCCAAAACTTGTAATCCCAGGATAGAGAGGCTGAGAAAGGAGGACGTTTGAGATCAATTTGGACTACATAGTAAGATGCTGTCTCAACTATACAAAGTGTGTGTGTGTGTGTGTGTGTGTGTGTGTGTGTGTGTGTGTGTGTGTGTGGTGTGTTTGCCAAACACCAATACTGTATATTTTAAACTCAAAGTTCCGCAAACAAAATGTACAACCTGCTAAAATGGCTTCCTATGCACTGAGGAATAAAACACATAAGGAACCAAGAGTGCCAGGAATGCAGAAATGCCTCTTGGGAAAAATCCTACAAAACAGCGAATTAAAAGCAACAGCATTTACTTGTTTCACGTACATTTTATTTAGATTAGTAAGCAGATGAGTAGAACTACCAGTGAGCTCTCAATGTGGACAAGAGGATGGGGCTAGGATTAGAAGGCAGAAGAAAAGGCTGGAAAAACCACGGGGAGGCATGGATTTGTGGAGGGTGAGGAAGGAAGGGAAAGGGTTCCTGGTGTAGACCTCACTTGTAAACAGAGGAAGATCTGTGTTCAGAGAAGTGGAAAATATAAAGGTTGTAAAGGTGGGCGAGGCAATTGTGGGTGTTAGGGAGTTCAAGAAAGTCCTAAAACAGATGGGGGTCAAGTGGTGGGGACTCCAGCCATATAGATTGACATAAGACCCGGAACGTGGTGGTGGCCTCTATAGTGCTCTATAGAGAATGTGAGGCCGGGACTGGCTTTCTTTGGTTCAGGTTGGCTTCTTGTTTAGGAACACGGTGAGCCCAATCCTTCTCCCGGCTAGGAGCTGAGCGATTTTGTTGGAACGATGTTACTTAATGAACTTAAGATCTCTGTCCTACAGCGGAAAACCGAGGCAAATCCCAACACCCAGACCCTTGGGTAGGCTACACCACTCGCAAGTCCTGCTTCCGGGCGCGCGGGCTGCACGTGGATGGCGCAAGACTGCCTGGACTGCACGCTCGCCATCCTTGTTTCACGGTCGCCTTGACGACGAGGCTGCCCGCAACGGCGGCGCGGGCTGGTCGTTGAGGCTGCCTGGTGGTGTGTCCGGCCCCCGGACCTCGCCCTGCGGTGACCCAGCTCCATCCACCTGAACACGGGCTATGAGAAGATGGTGGGGCAGACGAGGAGTAAGCTCAGGGATGCGAGCCCCGACGGGCCACAGTCCTCCCGCACGGGGCAAGCGAGGAGGAGGCGGAGCGCAGGGACAGTGGAGCCCCAGCAGGAGCGCAGCGCGCCTCAGGAGAGGACGAAGTGGTCCTTGCTGCAGCATTTCCTCCTAGGGGGCAGGAAACTGCCCTCGGGCGCCCGCAACTACGCGGCGCGGAGGATCCGAAATCTGAACGCACAGAATTACTTTCCCCTGGAAGAGGTCACCAAGATCCTTCTTCACGACCGCTTCCAATTCCTCCACACTCTCCTGGATCACTTTCGCGAAAAGGTGCAGGCCCTGCAGATCCATCGCTTCTCCCACAGGACCCTCTTTGGCGTAGGTGAGCTGAGCCTGCTCAGAGTGTTCCAGACAAATCCACGCAGGGCTTTTCTCCCAGCCCAGAGACTTGAAGGGTTTGCTTGGGTCTTGGAGATTTGGTCCACTAGTGTTTGGGTTGTTGAAGGAGTTGATGGAGAGATCTGGGAATCACATGCCGGGAATTTTCATACCTCCAGTTCTGTTTTAAACTTTTTTTTTTTTTTTTCGGGATTTTCAACTCAGTGGTCACCTGCATATCAACAAAATGTTATTCTAATTAGAGCAGCCAGTTAACACGGGATGTAGAAAAGGTTGTCTGCCTTACAGATAGAATTATGTTTCTTTGCTTTTTAAATTAAACGTTTTTAGCTGAAATCACCAATAGTTGAGGAAGGTGGAGGGTAGACAGCGTGTTACCCCTGCTGACAGGCATTTTAACCATCTGGCTGAGCATTAAAGCCTGAAACCCAGGGGGAGTTTTCCTTGTAAGCACTTCTTCCATTTATCCGTCTAATTTTCGGTAACTTTCTGCTGCAACTTAAATGTTGCTGCCGTCTGGTATTTGAGCAGAGAGATTTAGCAGCTTGGCTGCTGATATAAAAATCTCAATTCAACTGCTGTCACCTCCTCCCATCCTGCGCTATCTGGTTGCTGATGTAAAAATAAGTCGCCCCATTGAAGTGTTAACGACAGTAATTAAGGAGTAGTTGAAATTCATGTTTAGATTTCCATCTGACATTTGTGCCAGCAGACCCCATCCACAATCAACATGGACTGTTTTCCTAAGTCCCTGTGTCAGTGTGCTGAGAATTACACGCGGGAGTGACCCCTGAGCGGCTAGTGAACTAATGGCTGAGTGTTCAGGAAAGACATTTAACAACTTAGAGTGGACGGAGGGTGGTGTACCAGAGAGGACTTTTGGAAAATGATAGAACCTGAGTTCTAGCAAAGGGCTAATATTATGGGTGTGTGGAACTGAGAAGTGGGGTGTGAGTGTGTGTGTGTGTGTGTGTGTGTGTGTGTGTGTGTGTGCGAGAGAGAGAGAGAGAGTGTGTGTGTATGAATGTGTGTGTGTGTGTGTGTGCTGATAGAAGGGCAGGATCCAAGTCCTAATACACTAGCACTATTGGTTGCTTAATGTGTTTTATTCCTCAGTGCATAGGAAGCAGAAGACCGTGAATGGGGTGCTTTGCTCACATTTTAGCAGGTTGTACATTTTGTTTGCGGAACTTTGAGTTTAAAATATACAGTATTGGTGTTTGGCAAACACACACACACACACACACACACACACACACACACACACACTGTATAGTTGAGACAACATCTTACTATGTAGTCCAGATTGTAGTCCAACTCAGTGCTGGGTTTGAGGTATTTGAACTCGTACTATGTGAAGCATGGATTATTTTGTTTCTTTTTAATCTTTTAGATTTTGATAAACTCACATCATTTCTACCTCCCCTTTCCTTTTTCCTAACCCTCGCATGCATTTCACTTACTTTCCTTCAAAGTCACATTTTTTTTCTTTAAATGTTGCACACACACACACACACACACACACACACACACTCACACACACATCCTAAGTCCATAAATACAACCTTTTCAATCCATCGACTGTTACTTGAATGCAGGTGTTTTCAGAGCTGACCATTAGATACTAGGTAACCAGGTCACTAGGTAACCAGGAGGTGTGCTGTTCCCTGGGAAGGCTGTTTTCTTTGAAATGTTTTAACAAATTACTATAACATAAAATGTTCAATATATATGTGTATATATATATATTGTTATATTTAAAACAAGGATTGCTCACATCAACGAGAACAGTCCATTGCACTTGGCAGCAATGTGGTGTTGGCAATGAATGAGTTTTCTAGCCTTGGAAAGTTGCTTGATTAGAGTGTGCTTTTGAGAGCACGAGGACTGAAGTGTGCACCGTGAGCTGGAGATGGACTGAGAGGAAGAATAGATGGGAAATCCTTCCTGGGAGCAGGCTTCACTGTCTGAGTGATCGCAGCAGCACAGGCGTGGATAGAAGATGCTGACGGAGCAGGTAGCCGGTGAGACTGAGGAGGAAGCAGAAGAGGCAGGAAGGGAATGAGGATTGCGGATTGAGCAGCGATCACTTCTAAGTAGACGCATTAGACTACAAGGAGATTCCCAAGGCAAGCACCACCATACAGAAAGAAAAGAAGATTAGAGACACTTGTAGGAAACTTTTAACATTACCTTGAATAGACAAGTCAGAAAGAAATCTGAGCTGTATATAAACACAGACCTTTGGTGGGAGGCGTGCTGGAGGGCAATGGGAAACAGGAACATTTGAGAATCTTTGAAATGAGAGACCGTGTGTGTGTGTGTGTGTGTGTGTGTGTGTGTGTGTGTGTGTGTGTGTGTGTCCCCGTGTGCACTCGCATGCACAAATGAGTGTGGGGTGTGCATACTGCTCTGTACACTTACTTATATAGAAGCCAAGAGCAGGATATTGGGCTGTGGTTTTCTGTCACTCTCGACCTTAATTAGTTGAGATAAGTTCCCCCCACTGAAATATAACCAGTCTATGTTGTCTGGCCGGCAGACTCTCAGACTCGTTTGTTATCGTCTGCTAATCTTGATTTATGAAATAGGTAGCCATGCCTGGCCTTCTCACGGGTCCTGGGGATCTGAACTTAGGTCCTCATGCTTGCAGAGCAAACTCTCCCACCCCCTGAAGCCACCACCTTTATTTTTTTCATTAAAAAAGGTAGTTTTAAATATTTTCCAGTCTGTATCATTAGCAGAAGGCCGGGAGTGAAGAAATAAATAGTGTCGAATGGGACAATCTATGCCATTGTTGTGTAAACTTTATCTCAGAACAGTGTTGTCTAGTTAAAGGTTTCATTTCAGAGACAGACAGAGCACATTTGCATTTGGTTTCTGTCAGGGACTGTGTAGTTTCTATTGAACCATTGTTTTTTATAACCTTTTGAAAAGTATAAAGGATACTTTTAGTTTGGGGATATTACAAAAAACAGATCATGAGTTATAGTTTGCCCATGCTGATAAGAGCAAATCTGAGGAGAATTTAGGATGAACCCACCATGGCCCAATTTTATAGGCAAGGAAGAGTGGTGTTAGGGATTTCAACATTGGATTGCTCTGCATTTATTCGGTTAGCCAAAATGAATAGTTTTTAAAAATGATTTTAGGACCTTAATATTGATGTCTCTTGCTAAGTGAACTTGGGACAGCCATGGGGAGTGGAGCCACCACGAAGTCTCTGTGGGAGTTCTGCAGTAGTTGACTGACTTAACCCCTCCATGACAGCAAGAACAGGAGATATTATGAAAATCAGCGTTGTCAAAGCTCTGGGAACTAGGGAAAGCTTTTGTGACAAAAGGGCATTCATTCAGGAAGAGCCAATGGGTCTACGTAAGAAGCGGGACGTTGTGACATTTAATTTGTTCTATCCCTGGCCCCATCCTTGCTCCCAGCTCCATGATGTCTGTGAAAGCAGGCAGCCTCCTGGTCACCGCATGCATGGAACTGGACCTGTTCCTCACTCTCTGTGAGCCTCATACCATCCTGGCTCTTGACTTGCCTGGATCCAGGCACCCCTACAGGAGCCGGCAGTTCCTTGGGGCCTGGACAGCACAACTTAGCTTGCAAGTGCGTGACTAGACAAGTGATTTCCTGCACATCACGGCATTTGGATGAGTGCAGGGGACAGTGTTCTAGGCTGATTTCTGAAAGGACCTTACCTAAGCTTAGTATATGTGCTTTCAAAAGATTTTCTGTAAAGGAAAGAATAAGGAATGAAAAAAAACAATAAAGTCAAGCTACCCACCTCATCATTCTCAAAATGGTCTAAAAAATGTGTATGGCGTCCAGGTCCTTCCCACCTGCGGTCAGGCATGGCTCGATTGGCTTCACATCCCTCTAGGCTGTTTTCGTGGTCCAGGTAGACAGAAGCAGCTGATCTAGCTTAGCGGGCACTTACTCTAGGAGCGCAGTGCATTTGAAGTGCTTATTTTAAAGGTATTAAATGTAAAAGCAGTTTTTAATTACTTCTGTTTTTTTCTCTTTTCTTCCAGCTGCCTTTGTGGGGATTTTGCACTGGTAAGGTTTTCTGTCTCGGCTTGAAATACGTAGAAATATATAGGTTAAAGTTTGCCACTCCTACTTGTCAATAGCAAATTGAACCTTCCTGGCTACATGTTTTCAACATGAACACCCGTGCCACTTCACACCTATACATTAGTTTTATACAAAGTACCTGTGCACAGCATTTATAGTGCAGATGCCCCGGCACGTGGTAACCTATGAATTAAAATATTGCATGTGTGTAGGTGTTTTGCCTGCATTGTATGCTCACTTGGGCACCATGTGTGTGCTCATGCAGGCCGGATGAGCATGCCAGACTCCCTGGAGCTGCAGTTAGAAGTGGCTGTCAGCCACCATCTAAAGGCTGGGTCATCGTAATTGCAGAGCCATCTCTCCAGCCCCACAAATTAAGTTGCTTTTGCTTTACCGAAGACTCACCACTCCATTTCTCTAAGCATCTCCCATTCTCCCAAGGTTTTTCAGATTACCTCACCTAAGACCTTCATTATCCTGTAGTACCTGCCCATTATTACTAACATAAATTGAGAGGTAAAGTCTTAGGAACTCCTGCAAACCAAGTCACGGAAAAGAAGGTAGCACTTGCTTTTTTCTTTTTTCCTAAACTGGAAATGGTGCTTCAGGTCTGTAGTTCTGGCACTTAGAGGCCAAGGTGAAAGAGTTGTGGAGTTTGAGGCCAGCCATGGCTACGTGGTGAGACCACCTCAAGATCAACAGAGGTCTTTCTGCCATTGTATGGCAGAAGTGCTTTGGCTCATCAGTGGGCATCCACTGGCTCTCCATTTTATAAAACGTTTCTTTTTAAATCATGTGCACAGCGTTGTAAGTTTATCTGGGATACTTTCATGGCTGCCCGACCTCAGGTTTGGTGCTTGTAGGAAGTTCAGGGTCTACCCTGTGTCTCCTGGGCAGTGCTGTTCTGTCGTCTCCTCTGTGAAGCAGTTTTTTTTTTTTTTTTTTTTTTTTTTGGTTATTTTTTTCGGAGCTGGAGCTGGGGACCGAACCCAGGGCCTTGCGCTTCCTAGGTAAGCGCTCTACCACTGAGCTAAATCTCCAGCCCCTGTGAAGCAGTTTTGATGTGAGTGCTGAGGCTGGACCAGGAAGAACCATTCCTTCAAACTGTTGGATTTACATGCATATGACCTGCATGTAAACACAGGAGAGAAGTGCTAACATATGGGCTTGTGGTTTTAATGTTGCTGGAAACTGTTTGATATATCAAGAGTAGAGCACTTCCTATACATTTCATCCCCTATACCCATTTGTATATGAACGACAGCTACTGAGTTTCACTGCTAATTTGCCTTCATGCACAGTCCTGTGGGAGGCTTAAAAGGTCATTCTTTATATGAGCTTATACTTCTTTTTGAGACTACCATATTCAAAAGTGACTTTTAAGTAGGTTATATTTAAAGTGCCTTTCAATAGTTATAAAACTTATCTTCCAGACCTGGTATATTTTAATTATCCCCGCAACACAAAAGAGACACACGGTTTTTCCTGTGACGTTAAGGAACTTGGAGTGGAAGAAGAGTGGAGCGTGCTATAGGAATTTGATATGCAAGTACATATAAGAATGGAGAGGTGGCTCAGTGGTTAGAGCACTGCTGTTCTCCTAGAGGTCCTGAGTTCAAATCCCAGAAACCACATGGTGGCTCACAACCATCTGTAATGGGATCTGGTGCCCTCTTCTGGTGTATCTGAAGAAGACAATGACAGTGTACTCTCACACACCAAACAGATCTCTAAAAAACAAAACAAGACGCCAAAGAATGGAGTTAAATAATCTGGAGGGTGGGCTATGCTGAGTGATAAGTGCTCTCTTGAGCATATAATGTTCGTGAGTAAATTGTAAAAATTATCTCAACATTTATTATAAAACTTGCTTTCATTTTTATTGCCTTCTCATTTCTAAAAGCGATTTAGTGCTGGTTTCGAAGCCTATTCTTACTGTAATATGTTTATTCCCCCTAGGTTACACTTAATAACACTTTTTGAAAACGACCGCCATTTTTCTCACCTCTCATCCTTGGAACGGGAGATGACTTTTCGCACGGAAATGGTTAATCTCTTCCTTCTAACTACTTAGTGCTCTAAGGATAGTGGGACAAGATTGAAGACATTTAAGAGGAACTGAAATGAATTTTGGTGCTATTCATTATTTTTATTCGCTTTCTATGTGAGTTTGTAGGTACACTATACAATCTGGCCACCGCCTTTTCATTTTCTTCCAACAATCCTCTTGAAGCATTCAGATCAGGGGTTGGACATATTATTAATGTTTATATGGCCCTCAGATATTTCAAAGGTACTTCCAAGGGTGGCATTGGATAAGAGCATGGCCGTGGAGGTCTGGGCTTCGGTGACAGGCGTTGGACGCAGACAGCAGCTATGTGGAGTATTTGTGGACTGGCCAGTTGTATCTGCTTTCAGTCACAGACCCATCAGATAGCTAGCAATCATGTCAGGCTTACGGGGCTGTGGTGAGACGAAGGGAAGAGTAAGTGGACGCATACGCCATAAAAACAATAGCTTATCATTAACAAAAATGATTTTTATATTTTCATAAATATAGGCATTGGCATATTAGGTACCTTTCGACTGTTGTGTTGCTGAGTGACCTTTATGAGCTGAAAGGAAAAGCCAAAGTGCCTGGAAATGGCTCACTAGAAACCAACCTGAATTTGGAAACCCCTGGAGTTAACCTATCAACTCAAAAGCAGTCAGATGAAGCAGGAGGGAGTGTAGAGTTTTTAGTTTTATTGTAGCTTGCTATGGGACATTGGTTGATAGCCCTGGGAGGCTGACTCTCACGGGGACCAGAGGAGCAGTGGATTTGGGGGGAAAAGAGATTGGTGGGAGGTGGGGTTTGCTATGGGTGTTCTAGAAGGGGAGGGTGTGGTCAGGATGTACTGTAAGAGGAAATGATAAATAAAAATAAAGAAGAAAAGTTGTTTTGAAATTTTTTTTGAAGAATAGGGTACTTGCTTTTCTCCTATAAAATTGTGGCACTGTTTTATTTTATTTGAGAACAGCAAATTTATGATGAAAATGACATAAAATAGCATAATCTCTCTAACCCTTACATTTTAAGTTAAAACCCCCCTACTGATCTAAGGAGGCTACTGTTCCCTGTGCTGGAATTGCCACACCACGGTGAGCTCTTTGCAACACAGCACTTGTAAGCAGCAGCGGAAGTCAGATGAGACACGAGGTACAGATATGAAGTAACCCGGGCCAGTACCCTGGTGCTGACGAGCATGTGTGACACCTCATAGAGCAGCCATTCCTTTCATGATGCAAGGCTGCACTGTGGCACAAAGGCACCCCTGCTTCTGATAGAGTTCATTGTATGCCAATGTCTAAGCGTATGGGGAAAACATTAGATTAGTTTAGGTTAAAAGTCCATGGACTGAGTCACACTTTAAAGCACCCTTGGTACTACGTACCACCATCCATCTAATCTGAAGACTCTCAGACCTTCAGAAAACTAGAAAGAATTATAGTTTAGGGAATGTTAACAGCAAGGATTCAATAGGTAGTCTTCTTAATTAACATGTTCTTATTTTTTATTACAGAAGGATATTCTTAAAAAAATAGGATGCATAATTTAAGGTTTATTGACATTAACCATGCATGCCTTTCTCCAAAGGGACTTTATTATTCCTACTTCAAGACCATCATCGAAGCACCTTCGTTTCTAGAAGGATTGTGGATGATCATGAATGACAGGCTAACTGAGTATCCCCTGGTAATCAACACAGTGAAACGTTTCCATCTCTACCCAGAGGTGAGGAGTCTTTAGAAACAAATATAATAGACTGTTATCAAAGTGTTAAATGTAAGGGCATCAAAGAGAGGGGGCGTCTTAGGCGCATTAATTGTAGATGTTTTAAAAATCTGATCACAGCATATAATGTTCCTCTCCTCACATGATCTCAGAATGTCTTGTATGGGAATAATGATCGAGGCAGGATTTGGGACACCTGCATCCGGGGCTCTGCTTGGGCCAGTCTCTTGGCTTTGAGGCCACATGGCGTGGGTAATCATGGACACCATGTAAAGAAGGGGCAGGGAGAGTGGGACAGGTCAATGACCTTGGAGTTGTGCCCACCAGAGTAAGATTTATTTGATAATGGATAAATCAGAAATCCTTGAATGTTTAATGTTTAGTTTTACAAAGCGTGGTTTTTAATGGGAGTCTAGAAATTTGTAAAACAAAGAATATTAGGGAGCTTCATTTGTGGATTTTTTTTATTGAGCATAACTTTTCATACAGTATATTCTGATCACTTTTTCTCTCCCCACAAGTCCTCCTAGATCCTCTCCACTGACACAACTCCTCACCTTCTTTCTCTCTTTGAAAAACAATCAAACAAAAACCAAGATTCAGAATAAACAAGCAAACAAACCCAGCGATGGGAGACAAAATGTCTACAAAAATAACAGTTTATTTTGTGTTGGCCATCTACTTCTTGGGTATGAGGCCTATCTTTGAGTGTGGTTAATATCTTTAGTGAGACTCAAGTGGAGAAAAATAATATTTCCTTTGTAAGTGGATGCTAACTGGAGAATGTCTTGATTAGGGATGGGAACTGGTGTGCAATTCTTTCTCTCAGCTCTGGGACCCAGTCTGACTTAAACCAGTGCATGATCTGTCCAATTAAAGTGTTTCTGGTCTGTGCCAAGTCATGCTCAACACTGCCGCACCCTTAGGGATCTTGTGCCATGCAAGTCTTGATGTGGTTGATAGGCGTGGCATGGCTCTGGTTGCTTCTCTCCTTTATGTGTTTGCCCAGCAGCTTCTGGTACCATGGAAGTGGGTCCTCAGGGAGAAGGAATTCAGGTGAGTTACAGTTCAGGGGCTCTAGGTCCTGCATTTGAAGTGCATGGTGTCTGGAGAAATAGGGATGTTCCTGCTAGCTCCCTGGGGTAACCAAGGGCAACAGCAATAGCCAGGATGCTTTGCGAGTCTCCTGGACAACACTGCCCCGCACCTCAAAGGAGGGTTTCTCATGCTTGGTATTTGGGTCAGGGTTAGGTGATCTTTGGCTCCTGGAGAAAGCATTGTCGGCCCGAAGGGAAATTTTCTTCTGAACTATATATGTATATTTACATGTTAATTTATGTGTATTAGAGGTATTTTAATGTAGATGGTTAATCGTGTGATTTCCCATGACTTCAGATATCCTTACTGTTGTTTCCCTTCCCTCCCTCTTTTGTACTATTTCTCTCCCCTCCCTAATTACCCCCTTTTATTACCCCAATCAGATTTTGTGCACAAGGTGTCCTCCACTCTGTGGTTCATCCACTCAGCCCCTGACCAGGCAATGGTTTGTTATTTTACTTCCCTGATTTCTGCAGTTTACCTCAAGTAATGTAATGTACCCTCATTGGACGTGTGGAGGTTTGGTCCTTTGGTATGTCATGCCAACACTGGTTGTCCCAGGGATGAGAGAATCTGCACGTATACCAAGGGATGCTATGGACCTTGCTTTTTAATTTAAAACTATTGGTTGAATAAAAATGCCCACAGGCTGTAGCTGGGCAGAAGAGAGACAGGCAGGGTTTCGGTTCTCAGGCTTGGAGGCTGAGGAGGAGACCATGCATGGGGAGAAGAGAGAAGGTGGTGAGAGATGACGCCATAGTGTAGCTGAATCATAAAACATGGCTGTGAGGGCTGGTCAACTGGAGTCTAGAGTAACCCAGATTTAACATGGTAAATTTTAACTCAGGGTTATCGAGAGGGAGGTAGATAATAATAGCTTGGAGAGTTGATATCTGCTCAGATCTAGTGCTTAAAGGGCTTATTATAGATATAAAGATTAAGTGTCTTTTATCTGGGAACTGAATGATCAAGGTGGGGTAGAAACCTCCAACAGCTTTTTTTTTTTTCCGGAGCTGGGGACCGAACCCAGGGCCTTGCGCTTGCTAGGCAAGCGCTCTACCACTGAGCTAAATCCCCAACCCTCCAACAGATTTAAAAACCACTACAATGTGAAGACCTGAAACTGGGAACGTCCAATGACAGGGAACATGTGACATTTGTCTTTCTAGGTCTGGATTACCTCACTCAGTAGGATCTTTTCTAGTTCCACAAATTTGCCCGCTAAGTTCATGATTTCATTTTTATTTACAGTTGAATAGTAATCCGTGGTGTGTATGTACCACATTGTTATTTGAGTTGTTCTGATTTCTTAGCAATCATGAACAGAGCAGCAAGGAGTATGGTTGAGCAAGTATCTGCATTGTCCGGGCCCCTGAGTGTATGCTAAAGAGTGGGATAGCTGGGCCACATGGCAGACTTATTTCAGCTTTTTGAGCACTGTCCACAGTTTTCCATAGCTGCACCAGTTTGCAATACTATAATGAGAGAGCGCTCCCTTCCCCCACACCCCTCCAGCCTTTGCTGTCAGCTAGTTGCTTGGTCTTTGTTGTTGCCAATCTGACTGGGGTAAGGTGTGATCTCTGTCACTTTGATTTGCATGCCACTAATAAGGAGTGTCAATGAACACTTTCTGAGAGACTTTCTCATCATTCTTTCTTCTTTTGAGAACCCTCTGTTTATGTCCCAGTCTTACTTTTAGAATGCTCCATTTGTTCGTTTGATCTTTGCTACAGTGGTCTCTATCTATCATGGACTTAGTTCACTGTCAGACGTACAGCTGGCAGAGTCCTTCCCACTCTGTGGGCTTCCTCCTCACCCAACCGACTGCTCCCATAGCTGTGCAGATAGATGCCTGTTGTTTTAAGAAGTCCCACTTGTAAAACTGTTCGCCTTAATACTGAGGCAAAGAGAGTCCTACTCAGAAAGTCCTTTCGTACATCTACAACCCATAGGCTGCTGGCTATACCTGCATCCTATAGGGCACTGGCTAGGACATCCTGTAGGTGCTGGCTAGGTTTTGTTCTAGCAGTTTCAATGTTTCAGCTTTCACACTTAGGTCTTTGATCGACTTGGCATTAGTGTGTGTGCAAGATGTTTGATTGGCTCTAGTGCGATTCTTCTGCATGTGGACCTCAGTTTTCCCAGCAACATTTGTTAAAGATGCTTTTATTTCTTTAGTTTTTATGTCTGGTATCTATGAAGTTATGTGAACTCATGCTTGGGTGTTCATTTTTCCCCATTGGTATACATGTCTGTTCTTTGTGCCAGTAGCATATTGTTTCTATTACTACGGCTCTAATATATCTTAAGATCTAGAATGGTAATCCCTCAGCCTTGTTCTTTTTATTCAGGATTATTTTACCTATCTGGGATCGTTTGTATTTTCCTATGAATTCTAGGACAGCTTCTTTTATTGTGGTGGTGAATGAGATAGGAATTTTGATTGGGATTGTATTAAATCTGTTAATAGTTTTGGTTCAGTGATTATCTTCACAATCTAAATTCTACCAATTCATGAGCATAGGATTTTTTTCTCCTGCTTTCTGGTGTCCATGTGTTTTTCCTTCAGGGTTAAAGTTTGCATTCTGGAGGTCCTTCACTTCCTTTATGTCCATTCCTAGATATTTGAGTGCACTGTACATGGCAGTGTGTTCGTGATCTCCTCTCCAGACTTGTTCCTGGTGAATGGAAAAGCTATTGATTTCTGCAAGTTGAATCTGTATCCTGTCACATTACTGAATTTTTAAAAAGTCATTCATAGACATTTTCTGGAAGAACTTTGGGATCTCTAGCGTACACTATCATGTCATCAGCAAATAGGGGGTTGTTTGATTTCTTCTCTCCTCCCCTGTATCCCTTTAATTTTCTTCTCTTGCCTTACTGACCCAGCTACTATTTTGAGAAAGTACTGAAAATGAGAGGGGAGAGTGGGCATCCTTGTTTCATTCCTAACTTCAGTGGGATTATTTCAAGCTTTTCTCCATTGAGGACTAGGTTGGCTGTGGGTTATTATGTTGATGTATGTCTCCTGTAGCCCTACCTTCTCTTAGGACTTTTATTATGGAGGCAGGTTGAATTTTGTCAAAGGCTTTTTCTGCATCTATTGAAGTGATGATGCTATTTTTGTCTTTAAGTCCGTTTATGTGATTTATTACCTTTATGTTATACTGACCTACGTTATGCTGATGAATGTTAACTGTCCCTGAATTTCAGGCAGGGACAAAGGAGACTTGGTCATGGTGTGTAATCTTTTTGATCTATGACTGTATCTTCTTTGCCAGTAGTCTATTGAGTATTTTTGTGTTTATGCTTATCAGGAATATTTGCCTTTTCTAGTGTGTGTGTGTGTGTGTGTGTGTGTGTGTGTGTGTGTGACTAATTTTACTTTTTCTTTTTCCAAGAATGATTCCATTTAAAGAGGAGAGTCCTGGTTTTGGTAGTAGAACTGAATGGCCTCATAAAAGGAGCCTGGGAATGCTCCTCTGTTTCTTTCTTTTTGTAAACATTGTTTAGGAAGGATTCACTGTAGATATTGGACGTATTCTGCCATAGATTCTTCTGGACTTGGAATTTTTTAAGCTAGAAGGCTTTTTTTATTGCTATTTTTATTTCCTCATTTGTTATGGGCCTGTTTTTGTTGTTGACTTCTTCTTAGTTTAATTTTGGTTGTTGGGGTGAATCTGGCAATTCATTCTTCCTTCTGGGTTCTCCAGCTTCATGAAATATGGTTTTGAAAATATTCGCTTGAAATATTTTGAATTTTTGTTGTTTTATAAGGTTTTCCTTGTTCATTTTAGATTGTGTTAATTTGGGTCCTCTCTTTTACTTTGTTGGGCCTAGGGTCTGTCAATCACCATCTTCCTTCTCCTCTTCTCCCCCCTCCCCGCCTCTTCCTCTCCCCCTTTCCTTCTCCTCTTCTTTCTTTTTCTCCTTCTTCTCCCTCTCCCCCTCCCCTCTCTTCCCCCTCCTCCTCCTCCTGCTGCTGCAAAGGTTTAGGAATAATTGAAGAGTAGCACCCAAGACTCAAATAGTATGCAAAAACAAAGAGAACTTATTCTGCAGCATGCAGTGGTCTACCATTTATCAAAATGACAACCTCAGGGTGAGCTTGCAGGCCCAATTTAAAGCCAATTCCATGGAGGGGTAGGTGACGTTTATCCTCTCTATCTGTAGGGGAATCTCTTGGATTGGCTAGGGTTCTAGAACTTTCCAGAACCATTTCTGATTATTTTTCCTCAAGCCAGATGGTGGCTAGCATTTGCTTGGCTTTAGTTTTTCCTTTAGTTTTTCAGTTCTGGGAAACAGAAACTTAGTCTTCATCCCCTGAACTGGCATTTCGAAGCCTGTCATGGTGTCAACTTGGCTCAACCCGCTCCTCTTCCTCTTCCTCTTCCTCTTCCTCTTCCTCTTCCTCTTCCTCTTCCTCTTCCTCTTCCTCTTCCTCCTCTTCTTCTGCTCCTGCTCCTCCTGCTCCTCCTGCTCCTCCTGCTCCTCCTCCTTCTCCTCCTCCTCCTCTTCCTGCTGATGTTGCTTCTGCTTCTGCTTTTTGTTTTCTGAGACAGAGTTTCTTTGAGTAACCCTGGCTATCTTGTAATTCTGTCTCTCATGCTGACCTTGAATTCACAGAGATTTGCCTGCCTCTGTCTTCTGAGGGCTGGGAGTAAAGGCATGTGCCAACATTGTCTGCCATTTTTTTTTTAATCTTCTCAACCAGTTCTTAGATTCACTGATTCTCAGTATTGATTTCTTTGTTTCTATTTTTATTGATTTCTTCTCTAACAGTTATTATTCTTGCCACTGATTGGGTTTGGATTTGGTTCGTTCTTGTTTTTCCAAATTTTTAAATTGTGTCATTAAATCATTTATTTGTTGATTTTGTATTTTTTTCATATAGGCACTTAAAAATTTCAATTTCCCTTGTAGACCTTCTTTCAGTGTGTCCAGGAGATTTTTTTCAATGTCTTTTCATATTTATTTAATTTCTAGAAATTTAATTCCTTTTCTTCTTTGACCCATTTATCATTCAGCAATGAGGTGTTTAACTTTCATGAGTTTGTGTAGTCACCAGAGATTCATTCGATGACAGTTTTAAATTTTATTGCATTGCTGTCAGATAGGACACAGGAGTTATTTTAATCTTTAAATTTTTTTCTTTAATTAATTATTTTTTTATTTACCTTCCATCTATTGTCTCCCTTCTTTGTTCCCCCTCCCATAGTGTCTCATCCCATTCCCCCTCACCCTTGCTATGAGAGGGTGCTCCCTTCCCCCTCCATACATCCCCCTTCCCTGGGACCTCAAGTCTCTCAAAGATTAGGCTCATCTTCTCCCACTGAAGCCAAGCCAGGCACCTCTGCTCTATATGTGCTGAGGGCCTCAGACCAGCCCGTGTATGCTGCCTGGTTGATGGCTCAGTCTCTGGGAGTTCCCATGGGGCTGGGTTAGTTGAGACTGCTGGTCTTCCTATGGGGTTGCCCTCCCCTTCAGCTTCTTCAATCCTTCCCTAGTTGAACCATAGGGGTCCCTGACTTCAGTTCAATGGTTGGGTGTAAGTATCTGCTTCTGTCTCAGTCGGCTGCTGGTAGGGCCTCTCAGAGGACTGCCATGCTAGGCTCCTGTCTGTAAGCAGATCATAGCATCAGTAACAGTGTCAGGCCTTGGTGCCTCATCGTGAGATGGATCCCAATTTGGGCCCATCACTGGGCAGCCTTTCCCTCAGTCTCTTCTCCATTTTTATCCCTGTAGTTCTTTTAGACTGGAAAAATTTTGGGTCAGAAATCTTGACTGCAGGTTGGTAAGCCCATCACTTGTCTTGAGGCCCTGTCTATTTACTGGAGGTGGACTCATCAAGTTTCCTCTTCCCACTGTTGAGCATCTTGGCTAAGGTCAGCCCCATTGAGTCCTGGAAGTCTCTCACATCCCAGGTCTCTAGGACTTTCTAGAGGGTCCCCTCACCTCCCACTCTCAGAATCTGTATATTTCCATTCATCCTCCTGGCCCTCAGGGCTTCTCTCCTGTTCCACCCCAATATCTGATCCTGTTCCCCTTTCCCCTCCCCTCATATCCTCTGCATCCTGTGATTATTTTGTTACCCCTTCTAAGTGGGATTGAAGTATCTTCACTTGGGCCTTCCCACTTGTTAAACTTTTTATGGTCTGCGGGTTGTATCCTGGATATTCTGTCCTTTTTGGCTAATACCCACGTATCAGTGAGTACATACCATGCATGGCCTTTTGGGTCTGAGTTATGTCACTCAGGATATTTTCTAGTTCCACCCACCTGCAAAATTCATAATGTCCTCATTTTTCATAGCTGAATAGTATGCTATTGTGTAAATGAACCACATTTCCTATATCCATTCTTTGGTGGAGGGACATCTGGGTTGTTTCCAGCTTCTGGCTATTATAAATAAGGCTGCTATGAACATAGCATATCCTTGTGGGATGGTGGAGCATCTTTTGGGTATATGCCCAGGAATGGTATAGCTGGGTCTACATGTAGAACTATTTCCACTTTTCTGAGGAACTACCAGGTTGATTTCCAGAGTGGTTGTACCAGTCTGCAATCCCACCAGCAAAGGAGGAGTGCTCCTCTTCCTCCACGTCCATCCAAGTGACCAGCATTTTCTGTCACTGGAGTTTTTTGATCTTAGCCATTCTGATGGGTGTACGGTGGAATCTTTTTTATTGTACATGTCCCTCATTTCCTTGATTAGACCTATTCTAAAATATTTATTTATTTTTGAGGATGATTTAAATGAGGTTGTTTTTCATGATTTCTTCCTTAATATGTTTGCCATTAGCATATAGGAAGACTACTGATGTTAATATATTAATTTCATGTCCTGTTGCTTTGCTCAATGTATTGATCAGCTATAGGAATTTTCTGGTGGTGTCTTTAGGGTATTTTATGCATGTATAGAATCATATAACCTGCAAATAAAGGTATTTTGATAAGACTTAGCTAAGACTTTAAGTCCTGTATTGTACAGTAGTGTTTCTGATTTTAGTGGAAATACTTGGCAGTTTCCCTCCATTTTCTCCAAGCATGAGCTTGTTTGTAGGCCTTTGGGATATGTTCCCTACATCCCTAGTCTCTTCAAGATTTTCTGTCACTTTTTTTAAAATCATTGACACTATAATTGTATTTCACCCTTACCTTTCTTTCCTCCAAACTTTCCTACCTATCCCTCCTTGCTGTCTTTAAAATTTGTCCTCTTTATTCTTAAATTAATATAAATATATTAAGTCAATATATATTTTTCTAAATATAACCTGTTTAGTATATACAATGTTACTTGTATTTGTGTCTTCAGGGCTGATCGTTTGGTACTGTATAACTAGTTGGTGGGTATGCTTGTTTCTGGGAAAGACTATTTCTCTCACTCTTGGCATTCCTGAGTTGTGAAGGCCTCCTGGGCTTTCTTGTATCCACATTAGCATGTTTGTTGTTAACAGTTTTCAGCTCATTCTTAAGCAGTCATGTTAGTGAGCCTTTATGACTGTAACTTCTGAATTACTAGGAGACACAGTCTCACTGAAAGTTCTTTGATCTTCTGGCTCTTTAAATCCTTCTGCTCCTATCCCCATAATATTTTTGGAGCCTTAGGTGTGATAGTATTTTATAGGTATATCCACTCTGCATTTTGATTGGTTGTGGGTTTTTTTGTTTGTTTGTTTGTTTTTGTTCTTTGTAGTGATCCCCAGCTTTTGCAAAGAGAAGTTTCCTTGATGAGGGAGTGGAGACTACATTTACCTGTGGGTATTAGGACAAATTATTGTTAGGGATTACTTTAGTAAAGTAGCGGTGGTAGGTTCTCATCCAATACCCTTGACTTCACTAGCACTGAGCAGTTATCTAGGTTTCCAGCACAGCCATGGTTTCCCTCCTGCTGAGTGTGTCTAAGTACAATTCAAGAGCTGTTGGTTACCACCAAGGTCTTAGTGCCACTACTGCACTCCTAGGCTACGATGCCATTCTGGTCATTGTTGTGGTTCACAGGCATCACAACTGGGTAGGAAAGTTAGTTTCTTCCCTCTTTTGGTAGCCTGCATGGTGCAGGATTTTGGATTTTGTCAATGGCTTCTTCTGTATCCAATGAGATGCTCATGTGATTTCTGATCTCCAGTCCATTTGTATGAAGGATTATATTTATTCAGAAGTGGTATCATTAAGTGGACTGAGTGAATTTTATAAAAGGACACATGAAGCTGTTGGAGTAGGAGAGGTGGTGAGGAAAGGAGAGGAACTAGACAAAAGAGAATGGAAGGTAGGCTTTTTCATACATTATACACATGCTTGAAATTCTATAACAGTAAAAGCAATAAACCAAAATCTTTATTAAAACCTATTTTCATATCCCAAATTGTCTTATTTTATTCAACTGTTTGTGTTGTATCGGTCTTCATACAGGTGTTTATTCATACTCTCTTTGAATTCTTTGTATATATTTATAACTGTTATTTTGTGTCTATTGTCCTGTGGGTCTTCTGAATTTCCTTTCTCAGAGAAAGCTAACCACAGACATAATGCTTTGGTTCTTTGTGCTATGTTTTCATAGTGTGACTTGGACATCGGGCGTTGGCCATTGGCCGGGCCTTTTGACACGGTATCTATACTACCAATGTTGAGTGCAGTGCACTTGGGTCTTTATTTGCTGCTGCCCAGCTGGGCAGATTTTGAACCTTCTGGACTTGTATTTGTGGCTCCATCTTGGCCACTCAGTGGGATGTACTACTGGGATATCAGAAGTTATTCTTGTTCAGCTTAGGCAAGACGAGTCTCTGATCACATTAAGGAACTTTCTATGGCGCTAAGGTTCTCCCTGAAGTCCCTCAGAAACTGAAGTTGGAGAGAGACAGAGGTGAGAACCATTGTGGTGCACAGGCATTTAACCTAGGTCTTCAGTTGACCACCTTAGAATCCGAGTGGGTAAGGGAAGAACAGGACTCCCCTGGAGTGCACCAAGGACTCAGAGCTCCAGACAACGGACACTGGAGGTCACCACGGAGGGTCTGTCAGCGCTACCTGTGGAACATATGAATGGCTCAGGCCACATATGCTTAGGTAATGGGGATTTGGGATCACTGGAGGGGAGGTGTATGCATCTTTTAGTTTATAGGTCTTTAGATAACAGCTTAGGATTGTGTTGGGATGGGGTACATAGATCCTCAGAGTTTCCTCCTTTATTAAAATACCATTGTGAAAATGTGGCAATATGCAGCTGAGGGTTTGTTCTGAATATATTTCTAGATGATAAAAATTGGAGAAGTCACCAATTAAACAATGATTACCCAATATACAGTTTTATATGTTCACGTTTTTTTTGTGTGTGTGTTTGCATTATCAATATCCAATGTGTGGGTTAAAGATAAACATTTAGAACAATATTTTTGAGTAGGTTAAATACATTTCACACACACTCTATGCCAGCCTTTTGTTTAGGAGACCTCTCACTCCTTTCATAAACAGTGGTTATTATTAAGTTCACTTGAAAGATGAGTTGATATTCTGAGGTTGCGAGACCATTTGAGAACTAGAGTATAGATTTTAATATTATTTATTTTTGATTATGTATAACTGTCTGGGTGTGAGTTCTGTGTGCAAGTGACCATAGAGTTCAGGAGCTGGCATCAGACAGTCTGTAGCAGGAGTTACAGGTGATTGCTAGTTACCCAGCATGGGTGCTGGGAACAGACCTGTAGCTCTCTGTAAAAGAAGTGTGTTCTCTTAACCACTGAACTCTCTTTCCAGCTCCAGGGGCAGAATTAAAATTCAATTTTGATTCCAAAGCTATACTTTCCTTACTCTACCAAAGTTCATACCAAAGGAAATACGATTCTAGATTTAGCAATACATATGATGTGGTATATATTTTTGTATGGGCACCACAAAGCCATAAGAATAAAAATGATAAAATTTTAACACTATGTCAATTTTTTCACGTGGAAGATGTTTAATGGTGGAGACAAGGGAGGGTGGTAAGAGAGAGAGAAGAGAGAGAGAGAAAAAAAGAGATGTAGAGAAAGAGAAGAGTAAAGGCCGACCATGAGAATGTAGAGAGAAGGGGGGAGGGGAATGAGGAGAGAAGGGACAAAGGTCGAAGAGAGCAAGAGCAAGAGACTGTATCAATTTTTAAAAGACAAAGTTATAAAATCTAAAATTTGGACTGAGAAATATCATTATTGGGATTGCTTGGTTGTGTGTTAACATCATTGAGTACATGTAGCTATGCAGTCAGTGCCCCACAGATGAGAAGGGTAGTACGAAATATTAAGTGTCAATTCTATGTGTTTTTTCTACTTTCTTCTTTTTTAAATTTTCCACAAAGGTATCTTGTTCTATTTATCCAAAACCCACTAAGTTTGAAAAAAAAAACCCGCATATGAGCATTATTTCCCTCTCTTGCCTCTGAGATTTCAAAAGTAGGTTTCAGGTTGAGAAGAACCAATTATGTCTATCTTCTCGTTGGTCACATTTTTCTTTTCTTTTCTTTTTTTTCCGGAGCTGGGGACCGAACCCAGGGCCTTGCGCTCGCTAGGCAAGCGCTCTACCACTGAGCTAAATCCCCAACCCTGGTCACATTTTTCATGTGGAGCTGTGACTCACTCTATTGCATTGCAATTTTAAAAAATGATGCGTTTTAACAATAAAGAAATCTAGAATGAAGCGAGATGCTATGACTTCTGTCACCTTTTTGTTTTACTTTAATCCTATCTTCTTATATTTGGTTGCATGGTTCTGGCACGGTAATTAAGTTGACTACTATATTTAACTATTACTAATGTACAATTTCAAAATAGTTACTTTACAAATCAGCTTACTTAGGTTTTTAACGTTAAAACAATGCCGTTGCAGAGCGGTGTTTTAGAAAGTCTATCATCGTGATCGGACTGTATTTTCTTTCATCTTCTTTTAGGTGATCATAGCCTTTTGGTTCCGCACAGTCATAGGGATATTGAATTTATTTGGGATAGAAAGTAAGACCTGCTGGAACGTCACCAGAATGGAGCCTCTTAATGAAGTTCAGAGCTGTGAAGGCACGTGTCCTCCTCAACGTTGCTGTGTGCTTGCCCATGTTTTCATAGACAGCTGTTTTAAGATTTATTGGAAACTGTTATCAATTCTATTCAAGGCATTATAGAAATGTTTTATCTCAATAAGTATTTTTACTTTCAACTTGTTTTCTGAAGAGGCTACGTACTTAATAATTTAAGGACTTAATAGATTAGAAGTTTAACTAGAGTACCATTATATCCAATGTAAGGTACTCTTGAGTAGAAGTCCATTTAAGAATGAGATAGTACAATTTATTTGGGATAATATTAGTACATACTTTTAGGTGATAAAGACCCAAATATGTACTTGCAGTAGTTACGTATTATTTGATGCTAATAATCTGCTATTATAAATACTGCTTTACCCTTGATCATTGTACTAGAGGAATTTTAATGAAACTCTCTATGTCTTCTATATTGGAATCCTTGCCAGACAAATTAAAAACAAAACAAATGAACAAACAAAAGAGCCTTGAGAATTATGTGACAGTTTTCCAGCTGTCCCTGTGACTCTACCATAGCCACATAGAAACATGTATCAAACATAGAGGTGCCTTCCAGGTCTTCAAACATGACTATTTTTCCACAATATTGCCACTTTCTAAACTTACTTAACTCTTAGAATATGAAAAAAATTTGACTTTTCCATATTTTTAAAAACTGATTCACTTGAAAACCTAAGATGATGCTGGTGGAGGTTGTTTAAGGAGTGATTATATTTTGGACTTTTTGCAGCACACAAGATTGGAGGCTATAGCTTATCAAACATTAGACTTTGTAATGTGTCCATCATCAAAAATGTACAAGCTTTTCTGAGGGTTGAAAGGCATGACATTGTACATGTGTGGGCATATGTTAAGTTTCCAATCACCAAGAGGCCAGTGTTTGGTATTTGGAGTGCACAGAAAAGCTGGGAGACATTGGTGTTCAACTCAAGACAGCATATGCTACCAACAGGCTGCTAGCAGTTATGTGGGTAGTGCACATTACAAATGTCCAGATGTTGGGAATGTCATTGAGGGCAGACCACACTGGACAACATGTTGGCTGGGGATGCTCACTGTATTTAGTGACGACCCATAAGAGATCCACATGCTGAAGCATCACTGTCAGCTGCATGAACAGCTCATGTGTGAGGGGTAGAGGTGGGTTTCATGCAGTCAGATAGATCACTGATATTCTCTGGTCAGTTTGGAAGAAAGATCACTGCAGATGTCTGGATTTAAGAAGCAGTTGGGACTAGGGTATTTGATGAGAAGAAGGATGCTGAAGAGTCATGTAATTCGCTTCTAGTTTGAGTCTTTGGACTGACAGGGCTGGATTCTGTTTCACTGCATGTATTGGAACCTAATGACCCTGAGCTGGAAATACCAAGTAGGCATGTGGCTGTAGAAGCTCAGAAATGAGAAAGAGCTCTAGTCTGAATATAGACTTGCTACCACTTGTGCATGGATGGCAACTGGACATAGAAAGAACATGTGACAGAGGCTGTGTGGACTCGGGATGAAAGGGTTAATGAACCAGAGCAAGCAGGGTCACATAGTTTGTCTCCCAGCAGGCAAAGCAGCATGATATTGTAAGTCACCTCAGTTTTAAATAGTGTTTTCTCAAACACAAAAACCCTTCATACCCGTCGGTCTCAAAACTTTGCCCCGGAGTTGTGTGGAATGATGATATAAAACACACAGGAAGTGATGTACACGCCAACAAACCATATGTGTCATGCATGTTAACATGACGTCTGCAGCATGAGCGAGGGTCTTCCTCCAGGTTAGGGACTTGCTACACTGATCTGGGGGCCTAGGAAGGACAGAAGTGGCTCCAGGGAATTCTCCAAGCTTTTCTACTGAAGTCCCAGATACTGAACAGCAGCATTTGAATTAATGTGAGCCGCAGCACCCATTACATTACAGAAACTTGCCATCAGGGGAAAGTGCAAATGTAACCAAATATGCACTGTAGGAGCTGTGGCTGGGGAAGACCTGCCCTTGGTCCCTGAGTTAGCAAATTAATCAATGCACTGTGGAGATGAAGATGACTGCAGCATTTACGAGTAAGCATGAGAGGAAATGTGTTTAGCACTTTTATAAGTTCTCGATTAAAAAACACTGAAATGAAATCCCATTGCTCATTAAGTACTGAATAACCTGTGTTTTTTTTTAAGGATTGGGAGACCCAGCTTGCTTTTACATTGGAGTAATTTTTATTTTAAATGGGCTAATGATGGGCTTGTTCTTCATCTACGGTACATACCTGAGGTAAGACTAGTAAAGAGAGTGACCCTGGAAGGACTGGTTGATACCCATTGACTAAGTGAAGAGGAAACTTAATGAACCCAATGGACTAGTTTAGGGAATTGTCTAGAACTGGTTTTTCATAACCAATGCTATGTAAGCAGAAATGAGTCACCCCTAAAGAACGCCTACGAGCCTCCCTTTTTCCCTTTTGGAGATTTTGGGAAACTGTTTGGAGTATACATGTGTGTAGTCTGAGATCATGAAGTTGATTATGGCAATCACATATTACGTGTCCCCTCTCCATTGCTCCTTAGGAGAGTCAAGTGAGTTAGCTTCTGTCACTGAAAATTACAGCAAAGTCAACCTTGGTTATATCTAGGAACTGCAGGCTCAGCTTTCCCTTCTCTGCTTCTTCTTGTTTTCACTTGAATGTGCTGTCTGGAGTCATCCTGTGACTTGGGGTGGAAGGAAGACCATAAAATAGCAGTTATATCTGGCTCTATCCAGCCCAGCAACCTCGCACTGCTGAAATAGTGCCAACAGATGATTCATATTTTCATTTGTGTTGAGTGATACAGTATATACCTACATTGCTTGACTACTGTTTCAGACATCTTGTTTCTTTCAGTGGAAGATACTCCCAAAGATGTTAGCCTTCTTTACATTTATATGATTCTTGAATCACATAAAATTAGAAATAAAATCTGGACTTAGGGCCTGGGGACAGTGTCTCAGCAAGTCTTCTATTCCTCCCCACCTTATATTTCTAGACAGGATCTCTCACTGAACCTGAAGATCACTGATTGGGTAGCCATTCTAGCCAACAAGCACTCTTGCTTGACCTTTCTGTCTCTACCTCTCAAGCATTTTATATAAGTACTGGGGATCCAAATTCATGACCTTAAGTAGAGCTTTGGGGATGATTGGATGGGGAACCACGAAACTAGATCTCTCAATATCTCTTTGAACAACAATCAACTTCAAATGCTCAAAGATAAACTGTAATATCATACCAGAAATCCTGAGGTTGCTACAGAGAAATACTGAGCAATAGAGGCATAAGTAAGGACTTTCTGAACAGGATACTAATATCCCAGGAAATAATTGCTATTTTGGACAGTCATGCTAATTAAATTCAACAGGTCTGGTGAGATCTAGAGCAGCTAAGCAGGGCTGATCCTGGTTAATACATGGAGGGAGAAAATAATTACAGTAATCAACAAATTGAATTGTATGAAATAGAAAAGGTTTTTGCACAACAAAGGCAATAATTTGCAGAGTTCAGACACAAACTACATAATGGGAGAAACATACGGAAAGACTCAAAGTAAACGCACCAATGAGTTTCTTGCAAATCCATCTTTATTGCAGCACTCGTCATGTATCCAGAAATAGAAACAGCCTAGTTATAGCAACCGATAAACTAAGAAGGGGAATGCGGCACATTAGACACAATAGAATAACTTTGGCCCTGAAAAGGAATAAAATCATGACATTTGCAGCAAGATGAATGCAACTCAAAATGATTAAGTTAAGCAAAAAAAAAAAAAAAAAAAAAGCCAGACTCAGAAAAACAAAACAAAACAAAACACAAGCAAAACAAAACAAAACAAAAATTTCCAAACCAAAAATTTAACAAACTTCAGGAGAAAGCCTGATTTCAATAAAAGTATAAGGGTGTACACATGTTTATGTGTGTGCACGTGCATGTGAGTGTGCTTGCTCCTAAGTCATGAAACCAGAAGGGAAATTTTGAGAAGTGAAGAAGGCTCTAAAGAGTGGTAAAAACCAGAAAGAGTAAAGTAGAAGGCTGGGGAGAAATGGAACAGTAGTTACAATGTCTGGCTGCTCGAACAGAGTCCACATTCAGTTCCTGGACCCAGGTTGGACAGTTCCCAACCACCCAACCACTCCTATTTCAGGGGCTCCAATGTCCTCTCTGACCTGTGCAGGCACACGCACACATACAATGCACATACAGACGAGCAGACGTGGGAACTGACTGGGAAAGGAAAGAGAACCAATGGAGGAGGGGAGAGTTTAGGAGCGGAGAGTAGGGGAGAAAGTAGCTTAGTGACACATCAATGGAAATGTGCCATGACAAAGTGCTAACCTAAATAAAACGTAAAAGTAGCAATGAGAGTGCTGTACAGATATGTGGTGGACGTCATTCAGCTATAAATAAAAACGAGATTATTTCATCTGCAAGAAAGTCTATGGAACTGGACAGTACCATCTTATGTGAAACAAACCAAGAAATACAAGTACTATGTTTTCTTTTTTAGGTAGATTTAATCTAGATTTTAAAAATATGAAGTGAGTCATGAAATTTAGAAGGAATCCTGTTGTTGGGAGACAGGGGCCTATTAACGTAGGGAACAACAGTAAAACAATGGGGGGTGGGGTGGCCCAGTGGTTATGAACACTTGCTGTACTTGTAGACTGACTGGTGTTCGGGTTCCGGCACCCACATGGCAGGTCACAAGCATGTGTAGGCCCAGTTCCAGATGACATGACACCCTATTCTGGCCTCTTTGGGCCCCAGACTTGAATGGGCATGCACACATATGATGTACACACATGACAGAAAACATATATATGCATAAACAACAAATGAATAATGATAAATAATATTACATTTATTAAATATGAATTTATTAACATAAATTTATAAAGATAAATAACACATGAATAATAATAAATGAAAATAATAAATGCTTCTTTAAAGTTTAAAAAAAGGGTGAGTAATGAGGGAAAAGAAAACCATGCACACTGTGAGTCTCTGGGTCTAGATTTATATAGAGATATAATAGCTTATATAATGCAGGTTTTACATTAACTACACACACATATACACACACATAAATATGATATATGAAACACAAAAACAGAAGGTACCAACAAGAATACAAAATGGGAAAGGAAGAAAAGAGCATAATGGACTGGATGTGTGCAAAGCAAAATTATATATATACATGTGCCCTCTAAAATATCATAATGAAGCTGTTATGCTATATGCTAGCTACATTTCTACAATAAAAATCGAAAGTATTTGACATAAGTTCCCTTCTGATCAGTGGGCCTTCTGACACCCTTTCACCCCTCCACACCTCTTCCATAGTTTATTACTTTTTTACTTCTGTTCAGTGGTCAGGGTTATTACCACCCCCTGCTGTTTTTCCTTCAATTTCCCATCTCATTTCTTCTTCCTCCTTCCATCCCATCAATGTCTACTGTGTCCTAAACTGAGCCAACACTGATAATTGAGCACACACATAATCTAAGGTAGAATCTACCGGCTTGGTTTCTATAGTCAGCGGCCTAGCATGTGGGCCACAGCTGAGCTTGTAACACGACAGGAGACACTCACCGCACAGCACGGGTTTGACCATCTGTGATGAGTATTAGCACTCTAGGTCTGCAGTGAAAAGTCTACAGTGTGGCTTCCGTCAGAGTATTTTCTTTTTTTCTTTTCCTTAGGAGTTTGCAACCTTGTTTTTATTTTTATATTTTTAATTAATTAATTAATTTCTACACTCCAGATTTTATTCCCCTCCTGGTCCACCCTTCAACTGTTCAGCATCCCATACTCCTCCCTGTTCCTCCCACTTCCCTGTCTCCACAAGGATGTCCCCACCCCACCCACCCCACCAGACCTTTTTGTGAGTGCCCCATAGCCTCAGTAATGGTGTCAGGTCTTGGGACCTCGCCTTGAGCTGGATCCCACTTTGGGCCTGTTGCTGGACCTTCTTTTCCTCAGGCTTTTCTCCATTTCCATACCTGCAGTTCTTTCAGACAGGAACAATTATGGGTCAGAGCTTAGGCTGTGAGATAGCAACCCCATCCCTCCCTTGATGCCCTGTCTTTCTGCTGGAGGTGGGTTCAGTAAGTTCCCTCTTCCCACCTAGGGCATTTTATCTAGGGTCAACCCCTTCTTTGAGTCCTGAGGGTCTCTCACTTCCCAGGTCTATGGTATATTCTAGAATGTCCTCCCAACTTCCTTCCTCCTGAGGTCACCTGTTTCCATTTTTTCTGCTGGCCCTCAGGGCTTCAGTCCTTTCCCCCTATCCAATACCAGATCATGTTCCCCTCTTCCCCCACCCCCATCTCTTTTCCCTTCCCTGCCCCTCCCTTTCCTCCCTTGTGGTTGCTTTCTTCTCTCTCCCAACTGGGACTGAGGTGTCCTCACTTGGGCCCTTCAGCTTGTTGACCTTTTTGAGTTCAATGGACTGTATCCTGGGTATTCTGTACTTTTTTTTTTTTTTGGCCTAATGTCCACCTGTAAGTGAGTACTTACCATGAATGTCCTTTTGGGTCTGAGTTACCTCACTCAGGATATTTTCTAGTTCCATCCATTTCCCTGCAAAACTCAGGATGTCCTCATTCTTAATAGCTGAGTAGTACTCCATTGTGTAAATAAATGAACCATATTTTCTGTATCCATTCTTCTGTCATGGGACATCTGGGTTGTTTCCAGCTTCTGGCTATCACAACCGTCAGATTATTTTCAGTACGTCAAACAATTAAGAGTTAGTGCTAAGAGAAACTGTTAGCCCTTTAGCTTTAGTCCCTCAGTTAAGCCTAATTTCAAAAGACAAAACTGGACTCCATTTACATTATTGATATAATGGCATACAGACAAAAGTGCTAAGCTGTATGGTTAAAATTATTTTATGCTCACAGTTTATTTAGAAAGTATTTTAATGTGATTATAAAATTGAGATTATATTACATGAACACTTTGTGTCCCTGTACAGTTAGTATTAAAACACCAACTACACAGGCATTTGGGAAATATTGGACTTTTATGGCTTAGTTATTTGTGTTTTAAGCACAGAACATTATGGTTTTTAATTTTGAGATAAGTTTATGAAAAGTACCTGTATGTTGCATTTTTTATAGTTTTTATTGGATATATTACTTATTTGAACTTCAAATGGTATCCCCTTTACCTGTTTCCCCTCTGATAAGCCCCTATCCCTCCTCCCTCCCTCTGCTTCTATGAGGGTGCTCCCCCACCCACCCACCAACCCCACCTCCCTGCCCTGGCGTTTCTCTACACTGGGACATTAAGCCTTCCCAGGACCAAGGGCCTCTCTTCCCATTCATGACTGACAAGGCCATCCTCTGCTACATATTCGCCTGAAGCCATTGGTCCCTCCATGTGTACTCATTGGTTGGTGCAGCTCCTTCGGTCCTTTTTATAACTCCTCCACTGGAGTCCTTATTCTCAGTCCAATGCTTGGCTGCGAGCATCCACATCTATATTTGTGAGACTCTGGCAGAGCCTCTCAGGAGACAGCCATATCAGGCTCCTGTCAGAATGACTTCCTGGCATCCAAAATAATGTCTGGGGCAGTCTCTGGATGGCCTTACCTGCTCCATAGCTTGTCTGCGTATTTCCTCCCTTGAGTATTTGTTACCCCTTTAAGGCATGGAATGACTGTGTACTTTCTTCTTTATTACAGCGGGAGTCAGTTAGGAGGTCTGATTACAGTAGCCTGTTACTTTTTCAACCATGGAGAGGTTTGTTTCCTATTCAATTCTTTTTTAGACATAGAGTGGCTTGTACGAACAAGGAAATATAATCGCTAAGCTAATATGATCACATAGTGTTGGACTGTAATATCTTAAAGTATTTTACCTTGCAAATTGGTATGAGAATCATATTAATCTAAAATTGTAAGTAAGTAAAATCTAAATTATGTGAACTACCAACTGTTTGGTGCTTAGTCTCACACACACATATTCTGTAGACAAATGGTAGCATTGCAATCACCCAGTCAGGCGCTGTACATACACGACGTCATTCAGTGCCTAATAAAACCCTGGTGGGCGAGTGATATCTTCATCCTAACAGTTATGAAAATGAAGTAGAGAGTGACAGGACTTAGCCAAGATTCCAAGTCTATTGCATGGTGAAGCTGGGTGACTTGTTTCCTGTCACTATGTCTTTAAAGCCTCACTTCAAAATACACACCTATCTCTCTTCTCCTTTTGCTGTTTGAGACAGAGTCTCACTATGTTCTCTAGGCTTCAAAACTTCTGATTTTCCCTCATCAGCCACCAAAGCACCAGAATTATATTGCTGGTATATAATGTCTGGCTCTGAAAGTTGTTGTTTTTTTGTTTTAATGGTAGGAACACTTGGCATCAAATCTTAACAGATCTTAATCCTCCTAACTGATTTTTGATTCTACAACACAGTAATTCTAAAGACTTACTGTGTATGCCTGCATGCATACATGCGAGCCTGTGTATGTGCACATCTGCTCGTGTGTGCATGTGCCTATGTCTGTGCCTGAGTCCAGAAGAGGTTGTCATATCTCCTGGAGCTGGAGTTATATAGGCATTTGTAAGCTACTATTTTGGTACTAGGAACTGAACTCCAATCCTCTCGCCTTCAGATCCATCTGCCCAGCCCCAAATTAAACACACAGATCTCGAGAACTTGTCCAAGTCACATAATTGAAATTGCATGTCATTGTTCCCAGTAGTTGGAACGGCATTGGTCTAACAACATCCACACATTTCATTCAGTAGCTTCCCCACTGCTTCTACTGAATTATTCTTCCTTTTTCTGTAACAAAATAATGAATCAAAAACAGGCCTGATACAGTAAGTCATCCCAAACAGACATACCCAGGCCAGAAGGAGCTCCTGGAAACTTTATGATGTGATGAATTCACTCCAGGGCTCTGTGTTCTGGATTCTGTATTAGATGTTGAATGCATGGTAAGGAGAGCGAATCTGAGTACTAACGTTTTGGGATCACATGTGCTATGTAATGGACCAGGTTACACGCAGAAAATGTCTGGATCCTCTGTTATGGTATGCCAATTCAAAAACCAGTTAAAAGAATAAACAAAGTCTCACATAGAATGCTTTAAATATACGCTAATTAAAACCAGTACCTTGTGAAAACCAATACCTTGCCACTCAATAGTCTGCATTTTATTTGGGTGTGCGGGGCTTTGGTAGGCTGAAGTTAAGTTTGGAATACAAACTATTTTTTCAAGGCTTACAAGTTTGGTTTCTTACAAAATTTTAACTTTTTGAGGCTCTTAACAAAGAAATAAGACTCTTACCAGGAGTTGAAGACTTAAATTCTTTCTATAATCTTAGGCTTATAGATTCCATTATCTTACATTTCTCTAACTTAAAAAGCTATGCTTAAATTTATATTACGTTTAAATTTTTATAATTTCAGAATAGAAAAAGTTTTGCAATGTTGTTCCACGTGTCTTAGGACAGTCTAAGCATGAACACAAAAAGTTAAAAATATTTTTATTGTGTTCCTTACTAGCAATTCCCTGTACTTTCAATTGCTTTTAAAATTTATCTCGTGTAGAGTTTATCTGATTGACTTAGAGCCAGTCTTGACAGCTGGTGATGCATATCTATATCAGTTGGAGCTAACTGTGTATAGATTTGCTATTTGCAAATGCTCTATGCTTTCTGTTAAAATGGTTTCCTTGCCCCATCATGTATCTCAAAGCCCCAAATGCCAGGCTCGTGCCTGCAGGGCTGTGCTGTACTCTGGGCCAGTAACCCTCATCCTCCTATCACTGTGTGTTTCTTGGTCCTTTGGGTTAATTGTGTGTGATTCGATATGGTGTTTCTTGTTTCTGAGTTTGACATGACATTTGATAGTGCGTCCCTTAATAGCCGTAGGAGAGATTGTCAAAGGACTAGAAGCTATGCTGAGCAGTGAGAAATAGAATCTGATGAGCCCAGTGTTAAAACTCTGAAAGTAAGCCAACTCCCGAGATTTAGGTAATATTTGCTATAAAATGGAAAATAATGCCAACAGTGTTTTATGGATTCAGGCCACCCGCGTGATGTGGACACCGCCTCTCCGGGAAAGTTTCTCCTATCCATTCCTTGTACTTCAGATGTATGTTTTGACAACTATCCTCAGGTAACTCTAGCCATAAGGCAAAGCTAAATAAACTATTATGTTGCCTTTTATGAAAATATGCTTTAATGTACTAAGTCACAATTATAAAACTGAAGCTATGTTTTATAACTATTTTAAAAATGAACTGAGTAATCAAATAATATCAACATAAATGTATAAACGATTTCTCTTCTGAAAAGGTTACCCTACAGTTTCTAGATAGTAATATTATGGTTTTATTGTGTGAAAAAGTATTTTGCCTACATGTGTGCACATCACCATTCGCACACTGTTTCCTGGTGCCCACGAAAGCCAGAAGAGTGTGTCACATTCCCTGAAAATGGGGATATCTATGGTTGTGAGTCACCATGTGAGTGCTGGGAAGAGAACCTTGGTCTTCTGCAAAAGTTATCACTCCAGCCCCATTCACAGGCTTCTGAGAAACAAGTCATTATGGTCTCAAAGCTAAAATATTTTAGCTTCCCCCACCAAATTATTCTCTTTGAATAAGATTAGTATATGTGTCATAAAAGGGGGCTCCATGTGCAAATGGATTTGGGAACTTGTAAATCTTATATAATCCCAAGGAGTGTACACATACAGTGGAGAGAGAGAGGAGAGAGAGAGTTGTACATGAAAATATACACACATCTAATACATGTCTGAATGATGTTTCTAACAATTCAACCAGTTTCAGATGAATTGTCTTGGACACACTCTCATATGAGTTAAGTTTTTAAGCATTTAAGATGTTTGAGAAATGAAAATGGCAGAGTACTATAAGTAGCTTTGCTAAATGAATAAATTTCACAGGCATTAGTGAAATCTCTTACTGAGAGATCGTGAACATTATCTCCTCTAAACTCCCAGGGAATCAGATAGTTTACTAAGCTTTGCCAGGTTCCACCTCATGTGAAAATCCTTACTTCCCTCCCGCCCTGCTCTGCCTGTCTTCACTGCTCCTGTTCCCCCCATCTCTCTTCCTTCCTCCTTCCCTCTCTCCCTCCCCTTTCCTTCTAAACTTGTGCATCATGTCCATGTCCATAAATGTCTGCATCTACATTTGTATGTATTCAAAAGTACCCATAGAAGCAGGAATCCTGCTGGTTTTAAATAACCACAGAAGATTTGGCACACTCTAGAGCAATTGATTAAGGCCTGCACTTGTTAGCTGACTGGATAAAGGCAGAGTGGGAATCCTGAGATCACCACAGATCTCACAAGGGCTGCTCCCTGATGTGTCACCATTAGGGGTTGAATTTGAATGTGGACATCTGTCTCCAGTTTAGGTCTCAGTGTTCATTCATTACATACTTAGAAAAATTACAGAAGAAGATGCTATCTATCCTTTCTTTTCCCAGGAGATGATGTGTTTTCATCTGAAGTAGTATTAGTCTGGCTAGTGGGGGTGAGGGGGTTCGTACAAAGACATTTAGGACCTTGGCCTTGAAGGCATGCACTCTGACTGAAACCAGTTTTGTGCGAATAAATAGCTTTGTGTCCCCCACAAGTCTTGGCCCACTCCACACCAGCATGTGGGGTTCTTCTCACTGCTTTCTGAATCATGTGACTGACCAGGTGTGGGACAGACTTCCCTGCGTTCCGGTGGACACCATGAGGAACACAGGATTAATGTCACGTCCTGTTTTCTGAACTTTGGCTGGGGGATTAAAACTGAATGGCAAACATTTTTTTTTAAATAAGGAGCTAACGTTATATTTTAAATAATTTAATTTACTGAAAAAAATTGTACAACACTTTTGAAATAATCTAATTTGGTATAAACATTTTAATTGTTTAAGCATTTTAAATAATTTTAGTAAATTGATTTTGAAAATTATATTTTGTAAAAGTTAAGAAGATTTCAGTTAGATTTTTTAAAAAGGTTTAACAAGGGTTCCTTTGTTCTTGAGCCACTGGCTGTCTTTACAGTAGAACTTACGGTGTTACTTTTTTCCATCAAGGGCCTCCACCATCCACAAAAAACACTACATAGCGCTCTGCTTCTCCAATGTCGCTTTCCTGCTTCCTTGGCAGTTCGCTCAGTTTATACTTTTTACCCAGGTAAGGGGGCTCGCTGTAATCTAAACCGAGCACATGTGTACATGCTTGTGCCAGGAGAGGCTTGTAGAATGCTCGTCTTAGTTTGGCTTTTGAGGCTAGCCCCATATTCACTCTGCAGCCCAAGCTGGCCTGGAACGCGCGACTTTCCTGCCCTCACCTCTCAACTGCAGGGGTAACAGAGGCATCTACCACCCCTAGCTGATTTCATTTATGCTCTTAAGGGCAATGAAGTTAAGGGCTGATCATACAATCTTTATTCTGATTTGTATGAGGAGAAAAATTCAAGATCTTGCTTATGTGAATCGAAGCCATATTCTTCTTCCTAAAATACTTATGTGACTAATAGCAAGAAATTATACTTGTAAAGCCGAGTAAAGGGGCAAAATGATATTTTTAGGCAATAAATATTCTCATGTAGGTCCTTCCCACTGACAGTGGTGCTCTATACTGGAAGTCAGGCTTCTGCCATTAACTCTCCATAAATACTGAATTAAGACTTCACCCCAGTCAGCACAGAGCATTTAAAGAATGGTTAAAAGATTCAAAGCTCTTTATTAGTGTTATACTGCAACACAAACCTGTCTATAGTCATATTTGCATAGAAGTATATATATATACATACATATATATACATATATATATACATATATGTATGTATAATGTGTGGGTATTTTAATTGCATGTAACTCTGAGCATGACATGGATTCAGTCCCCGCAGAGGCCAGAAAATCATCATGTTGGAGCTCCTGGAGCTGGAGTTAACTGTTGATTGTTATATGCTGTGTGGGTGCTAGTGTTCCAGGTCCTCTGGAAAACTAGCCAAGTGCTCTTAACCACAGAGCCATGTGTTAGGATAGATTTTAACTTGTCACCTCACTAAATTTATCAATTAAGTAGTACCAGTGAAACTATGTAAGATCTTTACACGGGTCCTAAATTACCTTAGTAATTTTCTGACTATTCAAAGCAATGCAAAGGCTTAATTTTCTTTAATTAATTTAATTTTTTACTTATTTGCCTTACATCCCACTCACTGCCCCCTCCTGGTCACCCCCTCTTCAATCCTTCCTCTCTCCTACCTCCTTTTTTTTTGGTGAGTGTGTGGTGCTCCCTAGATATTCCTCCAACCCTAGCACTTTAAGTCTCTTCAAGGCTAGACTCTTCTTCTCCCACTGAGACCAGACAAGGCAGCCCAGCTAGAAGAACATATTCCACATACAGGAAACAGCTTTTGGGATAGCCACCACTTTAGCTGTTCAGGACCCACATGAAAGTCATACTACATCTGTTACATATAAGTGGGGAGGCTGCACCGAAGCAGGCACCCACATATGTGTTTGCATTTCTTCATTAATAGGGAGAATCAAAGTTCCCCACCCTCTGGACATTTTTTGTAATGTCCCCTAACCATTTTGTCTGAAAATGGATATAAAGGAAGATGGCTCACATTTCAAAGGACAATCTAATGACAGAGTCACCAGGAACCTAGAATATTTGATCTGACAAGACCTTAGCCTTGATCATTCCAAGATGCTAAGAACGTTGGCAGCTAGATTTCAGTTTCCATTCAGGTTCACTTCGGAATCCCTATGTATGTTGGAGAGATTGTTGTCGCAGTAGAAAGTGAGAAGATTACTGATACGGAACTTGAAGAACAACAAGTTAAATAGATATACATTGCTTTTAGACATGATAGTGCTGGCATATTTATGCAACACTGATTAACAATTCAATTGTCTTTATATTACTGATTTTCAATCTGAGTTATGCAATTAGCTCATATCTTTTGTAATATTTGAGTCAATGTGACTATGTGTCCATCCTGATGATAACGACAGTGTCCTCTTCACTCCCTGGAGTCTCTCCTTCTGCTGTTGTCAGTGTCTTGGGACAAAGAAAATCTCCAGTTGCCCTAGCCTAAGCACAGGAGGCAGAAAGCAGAGTGCCCGCACCTGCAGGACTGCACACCCACCATGAATTCCATGTGCTGTGAAGCCCCACACTGCTTCTAACAAGACACTTTTCCTCTTCCACAAAAGAATGTGGCAAATTCCAGCATAAAAGCCAGAAGCTCAGCCCAAGTTTCTCCTGTGTTAGGATGTAGAGTCTTTGTTCATTACTCTTCCTTCCACTAATTTCTGACCTGTTTTTTCTCTTATTTTATACCTTATTCTTTTATACCTTCATTTGTAACAATGGTATGTTCAGGGCATCATTTTAACATTTTTCAGACTGTTTTACTTTGCCAGGGAAGAATTAAGTTGCTTGAGCAGCATAACCATCTTTGTATAAGAATCTTGATTCTAAGATAAAAAAAGAAAAAACATGAATGAGGTTTATTGACATGTCATTTAGAAATTTAAACCACGTGATCTCCCAATGGAGACCCTTTAACGTTCTTTTTCTTTCTTTTCTTTTTTTAACTTGAGTGTTTCTTATTTACATTTCGAGTGTTATTCCCTTTCCCGGTGGTTTCCGGGCAAACATCCCCCTAATCCCTCCCCATCCTCTCCCCATTGCCGCCCTACCCCCAACAATCACGTTCACTGGGGGTTCAGTCTTAGCAGGACCAAGGGCTTCCCCTTCCACTGGTGATCTTACTAGAATATTCATTGCTACCTATGAGGTCAGAGTCCAGGGTCAGTCCATGTATAGTCTTTAGGTATTGGCTTAGTCCCTGGAAGCTCTGGTTGCTTGGCATTGTTGTTCATAAGGGGTCTCCAGCTCCTTCAAGCTCTTCCAGTTCTTTCTCTGATTCCTTCAACGGGGGTCCCGTTCTCAGTTCAGTGGTTTGCTACTGGCATTCGCCTCTGTATTTGCTGTATTCTGGCTGTGTCTCTCAGGAGAGATCTACATCCGGCTTCTGTCGGCCTGCACTTCTTTGCTTCATCCATCTTGTCTAATTGGATGGCTGTATATGTATGGGCCATATGTGCGGCAGGCTCTGAATGGGTGTTCCTTCTGTCTCTGTTTTAATCTTTGCCTCTCTATTCCCTGCCACGGGTATTCTTGTTCCCCTTTTAAAGAAGGAGTGAAGCATTCACATTTTGATCATCCGTCTTGAGTTTCATTTGTTCTAGGCATCTAGGGTAATTCAAGCATTTGGGCTAATAGCCACTTATCAATGAGTGCATATACCATGTGTGTTTTTCTGTGATTGGGTTACCTCACTCAGGATGATATTTTCCAGTTCCAACCAATTGCCTACGAATTTCATAAAGTCATTGTTTTTGATAGCTGAGTAATATTCCATTGTGTAGATGTACCCCATTTTCTGTATCCATTCCTCTGTTGAAGGGCATCTGGGTTCTTTCCAGCTTCTGGCTATTATAAATAAGGCTGCTATGAACATAGTGGAGCATGTGTCTTTTTTATATGTTGGGGTATCTTTTGGGTATATGCCCAAGAGAGGTATAGCTGGATCCTCAGGCAGTTCAATGTCCAATTTTCTAAGGAACCTCCAGACTGATTTCCAGAATGGTTGTACCAGTCTGCAGTCCCACCAACAATGGAGGAGTGTTCCTCTTTCTCCGCATCCTTGCCAGCATTTGCTGTCACCTAAGTTTTTGATCTTAGTCCTTCTCACTGGTGTGAGATGAAATCTCAGGGTTGTTTTGATTTGCATTTCCCTTATGACTAAAGATGTTGAACATTTCTTTAGGTGTTTCTCAGCCATTCGGCATTCCTCAGCTGTGAATTCTTTGTTTAGCTCTGAACCCCATTTTTTTATTCATGTCAAGCCAGGAGAGGAAGAGAGGAAGAGAGGAAGAGAGGAAGAGAGGAAAAAAGAGAGAGAGAGAGAGAGAGAGAGAGGAAGAGTGGAGGGAAGAGTCTGAACCCCATTTTTAATAGGGTTATTTGTCTCCCTGCGGTCTAACTTCTTGAGTTCTTTGTATATTTTGGATATAAGGCCTCTATCTGTTGTAGGATTGGTAAAGATCTTTTCCCAATCTGTTGGTTGCCGTTTTGTCCTAACCACAGTGTCCTTTGCCTTACAGAAGCTTTGCAGTTTTATGAGATCCCATTTGTCGATTCTTCATCTTAGAGCATAAGCCATTGGTGTTTTGTTCAGGAAATTTTTTCCAGTGCCCATGTGTTCCAGATGCTTCCCTAGTTTTTCTTCTATTAGTTTGAGTGTATCTGGTTTGATGTGGAGGTCCTTCATCCACTTGGACTTAAGCTTTGTACAGGGTGATGAGCATGGATCGATCTGCATTCTTCTACATGTTGACCTCCAGTTGAACCAGCACCATTTGCTGAAAATGCTATCTTTTTCCATTGGATGGTTTTGGCTCCTTTGTCAAAAATCAAGTGACCATAGGTGTGTGGGTTCATTTCTGGGTCTTCAATTCTATTCCATTGGTCTATCTGTCTGTCTCTGTACCAATACCATGCAGTTTTTATCACTATTGCTCTGTAATACTGCTTGAGTTCAGGGATAGTGATTCCCCCAGAAGTCCTTTTATTGTTGAGGATAGTTTTAGTTATCCTGGGTTTTTTCTTATTCCAGATGAATTTGCAAATTGTTCTGTCTAACTCTTTGAAGAAATGGATTGGAATTTTGATGGGGATTGCATTGAATCTGTAGATCGCTTTTGGTAGAATGGCCATTTTTACTATATTATTCCTGCCAATCCATGAGCATGGGAGATCTTTCCATCTTCTGAGGTCTTCAATTTCTTTCTTCAGAGTCTTGAAGTTCTTATTGTACAGATCTTTTACTTGCTTGGTTAAAGTCACACCGAGGTACTTTATATTATTTGGGTCTATTATGAAGGGTGTTGTTTCCCTAATTTCTTTCTCGGCTTGTTTCTCTTTTGTGTAGAGGAAGGCTACTGATTTATTTGAGTTAATTTTATACCCAGCCACTTTGCTGAAGTTGTTTATCAGCTTTAGTAGTTCTCTGGCGGAACTTTTGGGATCACTTAAATATACTATCATATCATCTGCAAATAGTGATATTTTGACTTCCTCTTTTCCGATCTGTATCCCCTTGATTTCCTTTTGTTGTCTGATTGCTCTGGCTATAACTTCAAGAACTATATTGAATAAGTAGGGAGAGAGTGGGCAGCCTTGTCTAGTCCCTGATTTTAGTGGGATTGCTTCGAGTTTCTCTCCATTTAGTTTAAAGTTAGCAACTGGTTTGCTGTATATGGCTTTTACTATGTTCAGGTATGGGCCTTGAATTCCTATTCTTTCCAGGACTTTTATCATGAAGGGGTGTTGAATTTTGTCAAATGCTTTCTCAGCATCTAATGAAATGATCATGTGGTTTTGTTCTTTCAGTTTGTTTATATAATGGATCACGTTGATGGTTTTCCATATATTAAACCATCCCTGCATGCCTGGGATGAAGCCTACTTGATCATGGTGGATGATTGTTTTGATGTGCTCTTGGATTCGGGTCGCCAGAATTTTATTGAGTATTTTTGCGTCGATATTCATAAGGGAAATTGGTCTGAAGTTCTCTTTCTTTGTTGGGTCTTTGTGTGGTTTAGGTATAAGAGTAATTGTGGCTTCATAGAAGGAATTCGGTAGTGCTCCATCTGTTTCAATTTTGTGGAATAGTTTGGATAGTATTAGTATGAGGTCTTCTATGAAGGTCTGATAGAATTCTGCACTAAACCTGTCTGGACCTGGGCTCTTTTTGGTTGGGAGACCTTTAATGACTGCTTCTATTTCCTTAGGAGTTATGGGGTTGTTTAACTGGTTTATCTGTTCCTGATTTAACTTTGGTACCTGGTATCTGTCTAGGAAATTGTCCATTTCCTGCAGCTTTTCAAGTTTTGTTGAATATAGGCTTTTATAGTAAGATTTGATGATTTTTTTTAATTTCCTCTGAATCTGTAGTTATGTCTCCCTTTTCATTTCTGATTTTGTTAATTTGGACGCACTCTCTGTGTCCTCTCGTTAGTCTGGCTAAGGGTTTATCTATCTTGTTGATTTTCTCAAAGAGCTAACTTTTGGTTCTGCTGATTCTTTCTATGGTCCTTTTCGTTTCTACTTGGTTGATTTCAGCTCTGAGTTTGGTTATTTCCTGCCTTCTACTCCTCCTGGGTGTATTTGCTTCTTTTTGTTCTAGAGCTTTTAGGTGTGCTGTCAAGCTGCTGACATATGCTCTTTCCTGTTTCTTTCTGCAGGCACTCAGTGCTATGAGTTTTCCTCTTAGCACAGCTTTCATTGTGTCCCATAAGTTTGGGTATGTTGTACCTTCATTTTCATTAAATTCTAAAAAGTCTTTAATTTCTTTCTTTATTTCTTCCTTGACCAGGTTATCATTGAGTAGAGCATTGTTCAATTTCCATGTATATGTGGGCATTCTTCCCTTATTGTTATTGAAGACCAGCTTTAGGCCATGGTGGTCTGATAGCACGCATGGGATTATTTCTATCTTTCTGTACCTGTTGAGGCCCGTTTTTTGACCAATTATATGGTCAATTTTGGAGAAAGTACCATGAGGAGCTGAGAAGAAGGTATATCCTTTTGCTTTAGGAGAGAATGTTCTATAAATATCCGTTAAGTCCATTTGGCTCATGACTTCTCTTAGTCTGTCTACATCTCTGTTTAATTTCTGTTTCCATGATCTGTCCATTGATGAGAGTGGGGTGTTGAAATCTCCCACTATTATTGTGTGAGGTGCAATGTGTGTTTTGAGCTTTAGTAAGGTTTCTTTTACGTATGTAGGTGCCCTTGTATTTGGGGCATAGATATTTAGGATTGAGAGTTCATCTTGGTGGATTTTTCCTTTGATGAATATGAAGTGTCCTTCCTTATCTTTTTTGATGAATTTTAGTTGAAAATTGATTTTATTTGATATTAGAATGGCTACTCCAGCTTGCTTCTTCCGACCATTTGCTTGGAAAGTTGTTTTCCAGCCTTTCACTCTGAGGTAGTGTCTGTCTTTGTCTCTGAGGTGTGTTTCCTGTAGGCAGCAGAATGCAGGGTCCTCGTTGCGTATCCAGTTTGTTAATCTATGTCTTTTTATTGGGGAGTTGAGACCATTGATGTTGAGAGATATTAAGGAATAGTGATTATTGCTTCCTGTTATATTCATATTTGGATGTGAGGTTATGTTTGTGTGCTTTTCTTCTCTTTGTTTTGTTGCCAAGAGGATTAGTTTCTTGCTTCTTCTAGGATGTAGCTTGCCTCGTTATGTTGGGCTTTACCATTTATTATCCTTTGTAGTGCTGGATTTGTAGAAAGATATTGTGTAAATTTGGTTTTGTCATGGAATATCTTGGTTTCTCCATCTATGTTAATTGAGAGTTTTGCAGGATACAGTAACCTGGGCTGGCATTTGTGTTCTCTTAGGGTCTGTATGACATCTGTCCAGTATCTTCTGGCTTTCATAGTTTCTGGCGAAAAGTCTGCTGTGATTCTGATAGGTCTGCCTTTATATGTTACTTGACCTTTTTCCCTTACTGCTTTTAATATTCTTTCTTTATTTTGTGCATTTGGTGTTTTGACTATTATGTGACGGGAGGTGTTTCTTTTCTGGTCCAATCTATTTGGAGTTCTGTAGGCTTCTTTTATGCTTGTGGGTATCTCTTTCTTTAGGTTAGGGATGTTTTCTTCTATGATTTTGTTGAAGATATTTACTGATCCTTTGAGCTGGGAGTCTTCACTTTCTTCTATACCTATTATCCTTAGGTTTGATCTTCTCATTGAGTCCTGGATTTCCTGTATGTTTTGGACCAGTAGCTTTTTCCGCTTTACATTATCTTTGACAGTTGAGTCGATGATTTCTATGGAATCTTCTGCTCCTGAGATTCTCTCTTCCATCTCTTGTATTCTGTTGGTGAAGCTCGTATCTACAGCTCCTTGTCTCTTCTTTTGGTTTTCTATATCCAGGGTTGTTTCCATGTGTTCTTTCTTGATTGCTTCTATTTCCATTTTTAATTCCTTCAACTGTTTGATTGTGTTTTCCTGGAATTCTTTCAGGGATTTTTGTGACTCCTCTCTATGGGCTTCTACTTGTTTATTTATGTTTTCCTGGAATTCTTTTAGGGATTTTTGCGATTCCTCTCTGTAGGCTTCTACTTGTTCTCTAAGGGAGTTCTTCACGTCTTTCTTGAAGTTCTCCAGCATCATGATCAAATATGATTTTGAAACTAGATCTTGCTTTTCTGGTGTGTTTGTATATTCCGTGTTTGCTTCGGTGGGAGAATTGGGCTCTGATGATGACATGTAGTCTTGGTTTCTGTTGCTTGGGTTCCTGTGCTTGCCTCTCGCCATCAGATTATCTCTAGTGTTACTTTGTTCTGCTATTTCTGACAGTTGCTAGACTGTCCTGTAAGCCTGTGTTTCAGGAGTGCTGTAGACCTGTTTTCCTGTTTCCTTTCATCCAGTTATGGGGACAGAGTGTTCTGCTTTCGGGCGTGTAGTTTTTCCTATCTACAGGTCTTCAGCTGTTCCTGTCTTGAGTTCACCAGGCAGGTCGCTTGCAGCAGAAAAGTTGGTCTTACCTGTGGTCCTGAGGCTCAAGTTTGCTCATGGGGTGTTGCTTATGAGCTCTCCGCGGCCGCAGCAACCAGGAAGATCTGCGCCGCCCTTTCCGGGAGCTTCAGTGCACCAGGGTTCCAGATGGCGTTTGGTGTTTTCCTCTGGAATCAGTAATGTGTGCAGAGTGCAGTCTCTTCTGGTTTCTGAGCTGTGTCTGCCTCTCTGAAGGTTTAGCTCTCCCTCCCACGGGATTTGGATTTGGGTGCAGAGAACTGTTTTTCCGGTCGGTCCCTTCAGTAACGTTCTTTTTCTAAGGTTATCACGGGCTTCTTGGTGAGGAGTTTCAATCTCATGTAAAATCATTTCCATTCTATTTTTTAATGGATTTTCTAAATGAAGGGAAAGTTCTAGGGGGAAAAAAAGCAGTGGAATTAGTGAAGACTCTTTCTCATTCTGTAGGCTGCCATTTTGTCCTATTGATGGTGCCTTTGACTTCAGTAGCTTTTCAGTTTCATGAGGTCCCACTTATTAATTGTTACTCTTAGTGCCTCTGCTAAGATTGTTCTTCTATTCAGGAAATTGTCTCATTGTGCCAATGTGTTTAAAGATATTCCCCAATTTTTCTTCTATCATTTCAGTGTATCCCATTTTATGTGGAGGTATTTGATCCACATGGACTTGAGTTTTGGGCATGGTCAAAGATATGACTCTATTAGCATTCTTCTGCATACCAACATCCAGTGAGACCAGCACCATTTGTTGAAGATCCTTTATTTTTCCATTGTGTATTTCTGGCTTCTATCAAAACTCATCTGTCCATATGTGTGTGACTTTACATCTGTGCTTTCAATTTGATTCATCAATCTACCTGTCTGTTTTTATGCCAGTGCCTTGCTGTTTTTGTTACCGTAACACAGCTTGAGATAAGGATAGTAATACCATTGGAGGTTCTTCTAAGGTATAAGATTTTTAAAGCTATTCTGAGCTTATGTTTTTCTGTATGAAGTTGAGTATTATTTTTTTTCAAAGTCTGTTAAGAATTGTGTTGGAATTTTTTAGGAATTGTGATGAATTTGTAGTTTGTTTTTGGTAAGATGGCCCTTTTTGCTATGTTACACTTATTGATCCACATGCATGGGAGATCTTTCCATCTTTTGATGTCTTCTTTGAAGACTTCAAGTTATTGTCATACAAATCTTTAATTTGCTTGGTTCACTGTTGGTGAACCTTCACTGTTGGTGAATATCAGCCTTTATTGTATTTAGGAAAGTTCCTTGCATCCCCGATCTGTCTGAGAGTTTTATCATGAAGAGGTGTTAGATTTTGTCGACGGATTTTCCAGCATCTACTGAGTTAATCATTTTCTTTTTTCAGTTTGTTTATATGGATTTTACCAGCAGATTTTTCCTATGTTGAACTATCCCTGCATATGTTGGATGAAGCCTACTTTTACTATTATTATTTTTTAATGTCTTCTTATTTTGAGTTTGTGAATATTTTATTGAGTATTTTGAATCTGTGTTCAGGAGAGAAACTGGTCTGTTAATGTTCTTTCTATGATGGATGTCTGTGTGGTTTTGTTATCAGGATGACTGTGGCCATATAAAATGAATTACGCAATGTCCCTTCTGTTTCTGTTGTGTGGAATAAATTGAGAAGTACTGGTGTTAGCTTTTCTTTGAAAGTCTCAGAGAATTCTGGGTCAAAAGCAGCTGGCTGTGGGCTGTTTTGAGTTGGAAGACTTTTAATGACTACTCTTTCCTTTCAGGTATAAGTCTCTTTAAATTGTTTATTTGATATGATTATTTGGATTTCCTTGACTTCTGCTCTTATGACCCCTTTACCTTTTTGACTTTGTTAATTTGGATATTCTTTTTGGTCTTTTAGTTAGTTTGGATAAGGGTTTGCCTATCTTGTTGATTTTCTCAAAACATCAAGTCTTTGTTTCATTGATCCTATAAATTGTTCTCTTTGTTTCTCTTTTATTATTTTCAGCCTCAGTTTGATTATTTCCTGTCATGTACTCCACTTGGGTAAGCTTGCTTCTTTTTCTTCTAGAGCTTTCAAGTGTGCCATTAAATTGCTAGGATGCGGTATCTCCAATTTCTTTATGAAGGCACTAAGTGCTATGAACTTTCCATGTACCATTGGTTTCATTGTATCTCATGAAATTGGGTATACTGTGCCTTCATTTTCATTGAATTCAAGTAAATTCAGTGTCTTTATTTCTGCCTTTTCTCAGTAGTCATTCAATAGAGAACTGTTCAGTTCCCATGATTTTTGTTGTTTCAGGATGATATTTTTCTAGTTCTATTCATTTTTCTTCAGAGACTTGAAGTTCTTGTTGTATAGATCTTTCACTTGTTTGGTTCGAGTCACCCCAAGATATTTTATAGTATTTGCGACTATTGTGAAGGTGCCATTTCCCTAATTTCTTTCTCAGCCTTTTTATCCTTTGACTAGAGGAAGGCTACTGATTTGTTTGAGTGCATTTTATAGCCAGCCACTTTGCTGAAGTTTTTCATCAGCTGTAGAAATTCTCTGGTGGGGTTTTTGGGGTCACTTAAGTATACTATCATATCATCTGCAAGGTATGGATCTTGAATTGTTGATCTTTCCAAGTCTTTTTACATGAAGGTATGTTGAATTTTGTCAAATGCTTTTTCAGCTTCTAATGAAATGATCATGTGAAGTTTTTTCCTCTGAGTTTGTTATGTGGTGGATTATGTTGATAGATTTCTGCATATTGAACTATCCCTGCATCCCTGGGATGATGCCCACTTGATCATGATGGATGACTGTTTTGATGTGTTCTTGGATTCAGTTTTTGAGATTTTTATTGAGTTTTTGCATTGATATTCATAAGGGGAATCAGTCTGAAGTTCTCATTCTTTTTTGGGTCTTTGTGTGGTTTAGGTGTAAGTGTAATTGTGGCTTCATAGAAGGAATTGGGTACTGTTTCTGCTGTTTCTTTTTGTGGGATAATTTGAAGAGTATTGGTATTAGGTCTTCTTTGAAGGTCTGATAGAATTCTGTGCTAAACCCATCTGGTCCTGGACTTTTTTTGGTTGTGAGACTTTTAATGACTGCTTCTATTTCTTTAGGAGTTATGGGACAATTTAGATGGTTTATCTGATCCTGATTTAACTTTGGTACCTGGTATCTGTCTAGAAAACTGTTCATTTCATCCAGATTTTTAGTTTTGTTGAATATAGGCTTTTGTAGTCGGATCTGATGATATTTTTGCAATTCTTCAGTTTCTGTTGTTATGTCTCCTTTTTCATTTCTGATTTTGTTAATTTTGATATGGTCTCTATGCCCTCTGGTTGGTCTGGCTAAGGGCTTCTCTATCTTGTTGATTTTCTCAAAGAACCAGCTGTTGGTTTTGTTGATTCTTTGTATAGTTCTTTTTGTTTCTACTTGGTTGATTTTAGCCCTGAGTTTATTTCCTGCCATCTTCTCCTCTTGGATGTATTAGCTTCTTTTTGTTCTAGAGTTTTCAGGTGTGCTGTCAAGCTGCTTGTGTATATTCTCTCCAATTTCTTTTTGGAGGGACACAGAGCTATCTGGTTTCCTCTTACCACTGTTTTCATTGTGTATCCAAACTTATGAGTTTGGGTATGTTGTACCTTCATTTTCATTAAATTCTAAAAAGTCTTTAATTTTTTCTTTATTTCTTCCTTGACCAAGTTATCATTGAGTGTTGTTCAGCTTCCATGTGTATGTGGGCTTTTTATTGTTTTTGTTATTACTGAAGACCAGCCTTAATCCGTGGTGATCTGATAGGATGCAAGGGATTATTTCAATCTTCTTGTACATGTTTGAGGCCTGTTTTGTGAATGATTATATGGTCAATTTTGTAGAAGGTACCATAAGGTCCTGAGAAGGTATATTCTTTTGCTTTAGGATGAAATGTTCTATAGATATCTGGTAAATCCATTTGGTTCATAATTTCTGTTAGTTTCTGTGTGTCTCTGTTTAGTTTCTGTTTCCATGATCTGTCCATTGATGAGAGTGGTATGTTGAAGTCTCCTATTATTATTGTGTGAGGCGCAATGTGTGCTTTGAGCTTTAGTAAAATTTCTTTTATGAATGTGGGTGCCCTTGCATTTGTAGCATAGATGTTCAGGATAGAGAGTTTATCTTGGTAGATCTTTCCTTTGATGAGTATGAAGTGTCCTTTCTTATCTTTTTTGATAGCTTTTGGATGAAAGTCAATTTTATTTGGTATTAAAATGGCTACTCTAGCTTGTTCCTTGAGATCATTTGCTTGGAAAATTTTTTCTAGACTTTTACTTTGAGGTAGTGTCTGTCTTTATCACTGAGGTGTGTTTCCTGCATGCAGCAAATTGCTGGGTCCTCTCTATGCATTCAATCTGTTAGTCTATGTCTTTTTATTGGGGAATTGAGTCCATTGATATTAAGAGATATTAATTAATAGTGGTTGTTGCTTCCTGTTAGTTCTGTTTTTAGAGGTGGACTTATATTTTTGTGCCTATCTTCTTTTGGGCTAGTTGAAAGAAGTTTACCTTCCTGTTTTTTCTAGGGAGTAGTTTCTCTCTTTGTGTTGGAATTTTCCATCCATTATCTTTTGTAGGGCTGGATTTATGTAAAAATATTGTGTAAATTTGGTTTTGTCATGGAATATCTTGGTTTCTCCATTTATGTTAATTGAGTTTTGCTGGATATAGTGGCCCGGGCTGGCATTTTTGTTCTCTTAGGGTCATATGACATCTGTCCAGTATCTTCTGGCTTTCATAGTCTCTCTTGACAAGTCTGGTGTAATTCTGGTAGGTCTGCCTTTATATGTTACTTGATTTTTTTCCCTTACTGCTTTTAATATTTTTTCTTTTCTTTTTTTTTGTGCATTTGGTGTTTTGACTATTATGTAATGGGAGGAATTCCTTTTTCTGGTCTAATCTATTTGGAGTTCTGTGTGTTTATGGGCATCTCTTTCTTTAGGTTAGGGAAGTTTTCTTCTATAATTTTGTTGAAGATACTTATTGGCCTTTTAAGTTGGAAGTCTTTGCTGTCTTCTATACCTATTATTCTTAGGTTTGGTCTTCTCATTGTGTTTTGGATTTCCTGGATGTTTTGGGTTAGGAGCTTTTTGCCTTTTTTGACTATTGTGTCAATGTTGTCTATTGTATTTTCTGCCCCTGAGATTCTCTCTCCTATCTTTACATTCTTTTGGTGATGTTTGCATCTATGACTCCTAATCTCTTTCCTAGGTTTTCCATCTCCAGGTTTGTCTCCCCCTGTGTTTTCTTTATTGTTTCTATTTCCACTTTTAGATCCTTAATGGTTTTTTTCAATTCCTTCACTGTTGTGTTAAATATTAAAAAATGCAGAACCTTTTATCCTGGAACCATATAGAACTAACCATAATTTATTTCTGATTAGTATCTCTTCCAGAAATTCTCTGTTAGCTGAAAACTCTCTGGTTCTAGCTACCCAGTAAAATCAGGGCTCTAGCAGTCCAGCATGCATTGGACTACCAAAGCTCCCTGTCATGGAGTCTGCCCACACTACCAACAACCATCCCCTGGTAGTTAAAGTGTAAACTCCCAACTACTAGTGAAATCATGACTCAATATACTGTAACACAACAATCAGATTTATATGTTAAATCTCAATCCACAATACATCCGTGCAATAAACTCACAACCAATTGAGAAAGATATAAACCACCCACCTGGATAGGATAAATTGACCTATAGAAATCCATCCTTTAAGAAATATTCATAACAACCTGTATCTATGTAGAGATGCATGGTGGCGAAGATTGTTCATGTCTGCCTCTGTGTTGCTTCTCCCTCCTCTCTCTTCCATTTCTCCCTCTCCTTTCCTTCTCATCCAATGACAGGCCTCATTTTATCTTGTGTCTGCCTTCAGTGGCCTGATGTCTTTAAACTTTAATCTGTTTGGTTGTGTTTTTCTGTGATTCTTTAAGTGATTTTCTATTTCTCCATGAAGGGCTTCTTCCTATTTACTTGTGCTCTCCTGGATTTCTTTAAGTGAGTTTCTTATCCTTCTTAAAGTCCTCCATCCTCATCCTGAGATGTGACTCTACATCAGGATCTTGCTTTTCTGCTGTGTTTGGGGTATCCAGGGCTTGCTGTGGTAGGAGAACAGGGCTTTGATGATGCCAAGTAGCTTTGGTTTCTGTTGCTTAGGTTCCTGTACTTGTGTCTTGCCATCTGGTTATCTCTGGTGTCAGCTGGTCTTGCCCTCTCTCTGGCTGTGGCTTGTCCCCTTGTAAGCCCATGTGTCAGCACTCCTAGAGCACTAGCTCTCTCTAGGTGGCATTTGGGTATGGAGAGCTATAGCACATGGTCAGCTCCAGGGAGCCGACAGAACCCAGAAGGATCCTGTCCCTGTCTGTTCCTTGGTTCCCGTGTCCTGAGGGCTCTGGGCAGGTTTCTCTTGGGACTTACCTGTGTTGTCAGGTGTGTCAGCACTCCTGGGAGATTGATTCCATTTCTTATTTTCAGATCTTAAATAATTCTATTCATTTTCTTCAGCTGTGTTTTCTTCCCCTGGCTTTCTTAGATTTATTCATTTTCTTTCATTCTGTGGGTTTTCTTGGATTTCTTTATGAGATTTGTTCATTTCCTTTTAAATGACCTCTATCATCTTTATAAAGTTAGCCTTAAGGTCTTGTCTTTGTGTGTGTGTGTGTGTGTGTGTGTGTGTGTGTGTGTGTGTGTGTTTCAGTTGCATTGAAATATTCAGGACTTGACTGACAGAGGGCTCTGGGGCTGACATATTGCCCTTGCTGGTGTTGATTCTGTTTCTTACACCGGCATCTAGGCTTCTGGATTTGGGTTGATTGTAGGTATAGGTGCTGATTATTTAGTTTATCTTTGTTGGATGTGCATTTTGTTTCTTGTTTTCTGTTTCCTCTTTGGTCTTATGATGACCTCTGGTCCACCATATTGGGAGGTGAAACATATTGATAAGGAGGGGTGTGGGGATTAGGAATAGTATGAAGAGCATTGACAGAGTGGAAGAAGTCTCAGGAGGGCTGCCTATCTGGAATCTGGAGGACAGCGTAGTCTCTGGTCCAGCCTGGAGTCTCTGTCTAAGTTTGCTTATCTCTTCTTCTGGCTGGCAAGGACTCTATCTGAGCAGCAGATATCCATACAGTTGGTGGTGGGGGCATGGCTGCGGGGGTATGCTTTGGGGGCAGGAAGAGGTTGCAGTGGGTTGGTTCTTTGGGATATAAACCAAGGGTGTGTGTGGGTTCTGAGTGCAGGTAGGTCTGTTACCTGTTCTTCTGATTTGTCTGGTTGTTTTTATGTGTAATATAGAATTAGATTAAGGCTAAATTTGTGATGATTTTTCCTAGAGAATAATGGATTTGTTTCTAACAGGCAAAAAAAGCACTAGAAATCTCAATTTATTGGCAAAGAGTGAGATGATTCAAAAGTGTTTGTTCCCTCTATTATGGCTTCCTTCATATAGTGCATATCTTCATCTAGTGTAGATCTTTCCGGCCTCACACCCGAGCTTGGGATTTAGGAGGCATCTGTCTCCTCATGTGTCCTTCTACACAGTAAGCCTGTTAGGCTGTTATTTTCATCTGTGACACAATTATCACAATTCATCCAATATTGGCCTTGCAAGGCTATATCAGAAGAGAAATTCCCCAAATATCACAGTCAGAGGTAGAAATTCCCATTGTTTCCTGGGACTTAGCTTAGTTTTTAATTGGCCTGCTAAAAACCAATAGTAGTGATAATAAAAACCAATGAATACTGTGCATTATGTATGTCTATACTTTTCTGTTTTCCCCACTGAAAATTTAGATCAAACCTTTTTGCTCTCATCAGCAAAAATAAGCCTGTTCCCTGGTATTTATTTTCTTTTTTTTATGACTAGTGAACCATATATTTTTGACAATTCTTTTACTTTTGTGCTTTTACATTTTTGTTTCAGATAGCCTCGTTATTTCCCATGTATGTTGTGGGGTACATTGAGCCAAGCAAATTTCAGAAGATCATTTATATCAACATGGTAACATTTTTAATATTACAAGTCTATTATTAAAAAATCTCAATTTGTAGAGCATAACTAATTCTGTTTTATGAGGTACTTCTTTTTGGATGACATTTCAGGCACAAGATATCAATAGCATCATATCAGGCTGTGGTGCCCTGTGCCTTTGCTGGAAACCGTACAGCAGAAGGATTGTCCTCTCTAAAGATGTGCTTATTTTTGTTTGTGTGTATGCTTGTTGCATGCATGCATATGCATTAAGTGTGTTCAGTGCCCATACAGTAAAGAAGAAGGCCTCAGATCTCCTGGGACTGTAGCTACAGATAGTTGAGAGTTGCCATGTCGGGGCTGGGAACTGAACCTGGATCTTCAGTAAGAGCAGCCAGCACTCTAAGCTGCTGAGCCTCCTCTCCAGCCCTTTAGTCTTTATTTTTACACTATAATGTTGTCATTATTTTGAAATGCCTTTTCTTCTTTATACCTGGCACTGTTAACACTATACAACTGTAAAAATCTACAACTGACATTTTATATTGTTGCGTTTTATCTTAGTTTCCAAACACATCTTCCTTAAAAAGCACAAAAATGATAGCAAAACAAATCTTACATAAAATGATGCAAAAAATCATTAGGGAATACATATTTATCACTGTCTCATTATGTCACTTCATTATTCAAACTCTAGAAACCACGGTAACACATAGAAGATAGTTTAAGTTCTGCTGTAAGTAATTTATAAACTTGAATTTTAATACTTCAGTTCTGGCTGTGACTTGAAAATTCTATTTATATTTGATCAAACACATTAATATTTACATGAGTGAAATTTATATAGTCAGTGGTTTATATGGTATGATCAGAGTATGTGGCCTATTATGTGAGAATGTCATGGTGGAATCTATTGTGCACAGTAAATATATGCTAATCAAAATGGTAAAGACATAATTTACCTACCTGCCTCCAAAGTATGAGTATATGTGATGACTATGAGTAATTTTGGTTTCTGTTTTCCAGGGTTCGGTAGCCCTGTGCTTCATTTTGATGTTTGGGAACCCAATGTACTTAAGTTCTTATTATTCCTCGTGTTTGATAGTGTCATGGGTAAGTTGCAGAAAGTTAAGCATAGGTTTTGACAGAAAGAAAAATGTAAAGAGTTGTGCTATTATGAAGCAGAAAGGACCTAAGAATCAAAAATGTTAGAACTCAGGAGCAATCGCCAAAGATTCAGTTAAGACAATGCACCTGGGAAGGCAGTTGTGCTTTAGTATTGCTAGAGTATTTCACTATAGAAAAATTGCAGGGAGCAGAGAATATTCTCCATTCTGGCTTATGCATATCAAAAGTGTGACTAAAAGTAATAAAATGGATTTATTGAAGCATCGCTCTCAGTATAAGCAATAAAGTATGGTAGTTTGTTTTCAAGAGTACCTCAAGCCACCTTCGGTCCATCTAAGATATCACAACATTAGACCACTGCTGATACCCTACTATCCTAGCTGTTTCCTGCCCTAAACTCAGCCAGTCCATTATCCCTCAGTTAAATCAAAGTAGAAAACCACTAACATGCAATCTTGCCTGATAAGCATTAAAGTAAATAGGATGCGACTGTAGAGACGAACCCACTGAGGTTTTGTTGAGAAAAAAAAACACAGATGTAAGGAACAAAGGGAAATATAGGGACCCTACGCTGTGTGGGATTGTGCTTTCCTGATTATGTCATCAGGTGATCATGAGGAGACAGAGGAAAGGCCATGTGTCCGACTGTAAAAACCGACTACGCACAGCACAGTTACCTTTCTCTCTCAGTGTTACCTCATCCCACCTACTCCCCCCAGCAGCTACCTGCAGAGAACAGATCATATGACTCAGTGAGGTAGAGACATGATTGGGAGGCAACAAATTGGGAGAGCACACAAGCACTCTTCTCTATCATCAAGAAAGCTTCTATTGTCCACAAGCTGAAAAGTCAATAACGAAGACAAACTAACAGATGCAGTTGAGATGGGAGAGAGGGATTGTGCAACAAAAATATTAATTTCCTTCTTTTTTTTGGTTACATATCTTTTAGGCAATACTGCAAAAGAAAAACAAAATCCAAAAATTGGTAGCTTCTGAACTCCAGTTTTGGGTAAGAGTTGAACAATGTTTATTTTTTTTCTTTAGATTCATCGTTTTTATTTATAAGCATATATTTATTTCAATAAATTTCTCAATAAATAACTGCAATGGGATCTTCTTTTTGAGGCATTTCTGTAGCTTATGATGAAAATGGAGAAGGATTTGTCTACCAAGTAGTTGATAACATGATAATTCTAAGATACAGTAGACTTAGTTTTAGAAAAGTATCATTTTGATAAAATTAGTGTACACCAGTGACTTTACCAATGAACTGTTAATAGCAGTAGGTAGAATTGTGTGGGAGCATTTAGAAAAATTTGCCAAGCTGCACAGTAGTAGCATTTCCTACTGGCAGAGACTGAGCAGGAATTCTACCATTAGCCAGAGACAAAGGTGTAGAGAGAGACCCACAAAGTTAATCCAGGGATGTGTTCCTGATGATCTGGTACTCACTAGCCCTCTCTGCCCTTGATGGGAGCCATAGAGCCTGTATCACTTAGGGTCTTACTGCTGTGAACAGACACCATGACCAAGGCAAGTCTTATAAGGACAACATTTAATTGGGGCTAGCTTACAGGTTCAGAGGTTCAGTCCAGTATCATCAAGATGCTAGCATGACAGGCAGGCATGGAGCAGGAGGAACTGAGAGTTCTATATCCTCATTTGAAGGCCGCTAGCAGAATACTGGCTTCCAGGCAGCTAAGACAAGGGTATGAAAACCCACACCCACAAGGCCACACCTACTCCAACAAGGCCACAACTCCCAACAGGGCCACTCCTTGGGCTAAGCTTATACAAGCCATTACAGAAGCCATCAAGACAGATGACAGAAAGATAACAGCATCAGTCTTCTTTGCAGAATTATAACAAAAACACCGAAGAAAACCACCACAAAGGACAAAGGTTGTATTTGCCCATGTGTCAGAGGTGCCAGGCTATTGCCACTGGGTCATGTTGTTTCTGAGCTGCAATGATGTGGAGCGCTACAGCAATGAGATGAGAATGTGGTTACTCAGAGCTGTCCACCTATGGGAGCCCGGAAGTAAGAGAGAAGGAGGAAAAGAGGGGGCAAGCTCCTACAACAAGCTCCCACCCTCAAACTGTTAGTCTAGGAATTGATATGTGGATTAACATTTGAGAGTGAGAGTCCTTCTGATCCAATCACCTCCTAGAGGCTTTGGTCCTGGCTCCTGCTGTGTTGAGCTTTGCCTCTCTGAGAACACTCTTCTTTCAACACACCTGCTTTGGAGGACATTTGAAATCCAAACCAAAAATTTGTAAAGAATGAGCTCTCTCCTCCCTACAAACTTGGTATCTGCCACCCTCCCCTTAACGGCAAGAGGACTGATGAGGTGCATTCTCTTTTAATGGACATGAATTTGGGTTGAGAATAAGCCATACAAAGTGCAAGGTGAACTAAACTAACAAGAACAGTTCTGCAGAGATTCCGAAAACTACATTATTTTAACCAGAGTATAGAAAAGGTCAGGAATTAGATATGTTGAAATGGAGTATCGTTTTAGTTTAAAATGGGGTATTAAAACAGGCTTCACATTCTCTATTACATGATTCATAATGCACCAGATGCAGTAGCAACCGCCAATTACAGCAAGAACGCGAAAAGTTCCCACTCTTGGGAATGAGAAAAACAAGTTAGAAAAGGCAATCAGCACGTGTCAGCATTGACTAGTACGGTAGAATTTTGGAAGCCTGTTTTTAGCTTTACTAGTTGTTTTAATTAGTAAAACAGATTTATAGGGTACACTGTGATCATTTGGGACTTATATATAGTGTACAATGATTAGAGTAGCTTTTCTAACTCCTTAACTGTTTGTAAAATGTATTACCTTGTAATCATTTTACGTATTTATGGTATTAAATATGATATTTCCGTTCGTGTATGCCATTGCTCTGACCATTAGGGCAACCTCTACCTCTCCATCATTACTTTATGTTTAGAGCATGCTTGTCTTCTCACTTTCATAAAACACAAAGTAGGCTATTATGAACTATAGGCATGTTTTGGTGTGAAATGCTAGCACTTATTCTGTCCATATTGGAACTCTGGGTCTACAGCCAAAGAAAACTGCATCAATATGCCAGAGAGACACCTGACAGTCAATGTTTATGGTCACCACACTCAATAGCAACTAAGACATGGAATCACTGTAGGTGCTTATCATTAGAAAAAGAAAATGAGGTATGCCGATGCACAATATAATATCATCAGTTATAAATAAGAATGATATCCTGTGATATATGGAAAATATGCAAAGCTGGAGGGCACTAAGCTTAACGAAAGGAGTCAGGCACAGAAAAACAACAGCCTGTTCTTTTCTTTGTGTGGATGCCTTACAAACCTTGACTGGAATCTATTGGTGATTAATACAGGCTATGAAGAATGAAGCAGGAGGGAAGAGGAGACTCAATGATGGGTGTGGCATTAGGATGATCTGAGGAATGTTTTAAAACAGCCACCATAAAATGCTTCAGTAAACATATTTAAATATGCGATTATAACATATCAGGAAATGGAAAGTTTTAGAAAAGAGAATTCGAGAACAATATAATTGAGAAATACATTTTAAGTTTAAAATCTGGTGACTATGTTTATGTCAAGAATGAATGGCAGCTAGTAACATCCCTAGTAGACAGATGGGGCAGGAGGAACAACTTGATCTAAATCAAGAACCGAGTGGAGATATGGCTGCACCTCAGAGACACATGGGCAAGAAGAAAAGAGCTGGTATATTTATATTGTCGAAATTCTAGAATGGTTCAAAGTTAGGCTAGGAAATATTTGAAAATCAATGGATGAAACTTCCTGCAATCTGTCAAAGGATGAATCCTGGGTAAGATAAACTCTGTGAAACTCAAGTCAAGATACATTATAACAAAAATTTGGAAAATGAAAACTAAAGAAACCTCGATATCAGGTGGGGGAAATAGGGTGTTGCCCAGAAGGGTAAAACAGAAGTTTTACAACATCTGTATATTCTTATCTCCAAGTGTGGAGGCTGGCAGGAGCTGGTAGGAGCTGGCACGGTTCGTGTCAATGTCTGAAGGAAGTATCAATTAAGAACTCTATACCCAGGGGCTGGGGATTTAGCTCAGTGGTAGAGCGCTTACCTAGGAAGCGCAAGGCCCTGGGTTCGGTCCCCAGCTCCGAAAAAAAAAAGAACAAAAAAAACAAAACAAAAAAAAAAAAAAAAAGAACTCTATACCCAGTGAGGGTGTCCATTTCTGTTACTTTTCTGTTGCTGTGTAAAATATTCTCACCAGAGGCAACTTCCAGAAGGAAGAATTTATTTGTACTTACAACTCTAAACGGATAAGAGTCCTTCATGGTGAGAGGCAGGCAGCAAGCAGCATGCCTGGCAGCAGAAGCAGGAAGCTGAGAGCTCAGCTTTCAACCACAGGCATACAGCAGAGACTGAGACCCTAAAGCATCATGAGACTTTGAATTCTCAAAGTTTCGGGGATGAACTCCTCCAATGAGCGCCTTCCAAAGCTCAGTGAACAGCACTATCATCCAGGGAGCAAGTATTCAAATGCATAGGTTAACGGGGACATTTATTATTCAAACCACGACAGTGTCCTTTAAAAATGAAAGGGAAATGAAGGCATTTCAGATAAAGGATAGCTAATGGAACTTGTTAACAGAGAAAGAATGGAGGACTAATTCTAGTTCATGAAACAGCAAGGAATGAGGAAAGGGAGACTTTAGAATGAGGTGGGGATATACTTATTGGTGGCCTCTGCCTCATATGTACCCAAGGAAAAAAAGAAAAGAAGGAAAAAGAAAGAAAAAGGAAGAACATCTATTTTAACATGTGTGTGTGTGTATACACACCACATTTTCATTATACACTCATCAGTTGATGGACATCAAGGCTGTTTCCATTTCCCATCTGTTGTGAATACAGGAGTAGTGGACCTGGATGACCAGGGATCTCTGTGGTACGATATAGAGTCCTTCTGGAGTGGTATAGGTGGGTCTGTGACAGATCTATTTCCAGCTTTTGGGGAGCCTTCCACATTGGATTTAATAGTGCCGGCAGCAGTTTGAACACTCACCAGCAGTGAATAAATGTTTCCTCGCTCCTCAACCATGACAGTATTTGTTGTCATTTTTGTTTTTAATATTAGTCATTCTCAATGAAGTAAGATGAAATTTCAAAGTTTGCATTTTAATGATGGCTGAGGACGTTGAACAATTTTTAAACTGTTTCTCAGATGTTTGCGTTTTATCTTTTTGAAAAAGATTTATTTGTTTATTATATATGAGTACACTGTAGCTGTCTTCAGACACACCAGAAGAGGACATCAGACCCCTTACAGATGGTTGTGAGCCACCATGTGGTTGCTGGGACTTGAACTCAGGAGCTGTGGAAGAGCAGACAGTTGCTCTTAACCACTGAGCCATCTCTCCAGCACCATGTTTTATCTTTTAATAATCCTACCTAGCTAGGTCCATGTTCCATTTTGACTGTTGGTCTTAATCCCTACACTCTTGGTCTTCTGTTGAGAAAGTCCTTTCCTGTGCCGTCGAGTCCAGGTACATTCCCTACTTTCTCTTCCTTCAAGCTCAGGACATCAGGAATTCAAAGCACATACCTAAACATAGTAAAAGCAATATACGGCAAACCAGTAGCCAACATCAAGCTAAATGGAGAGAAGGTTGAAGCAGTCCCACTAAAATCAGGGCCCACTAGACAAGGCTGCCCACTCTGTCCTTATTCAATATAGTACTTGAAGTCCTAGCTAGAGCAATGAGACAACAAAAGGAGGTTAAAGGAATACAGATTAGAAAGGAGAAGTTGAAATATGACTATTTGCAGATGATATGATAGTATATTTACGTGACCCCAAAAATTTCACCAGAGAACTCCTGCAGCTGGTAAACAACTTCAGTAAAGTGACTAGATATGAAATCAACTCAAACAAATCAGTAACCTTTCTCTACTCAAAGGATAAACAGGCTGAGAGAGAAAGTAGGGAAATGACACCCTTCATAATTGTCATAAATAATATAAAATATCTTGGTGTAACTCTAACCAAGCAAGTGAAGTATCTGTATGACAAGAACTTCAAGTCTCTGAAGAAAGAAATCAAAGAAGACCTCAGAAGATGTAATGATCTCTCATGGACATGGATTGGCAGGATTAATATTGTAAAAATGGCCATCTTGCCAAAAGCAATCTACAGATTCAATGCAATCCCCATCAAAATTCCGACTGAATTCTTCATAGAGTTAGAAAGAACAATTTGCAAATTCATTTGGAATAACAAAAAACACAGGACAGTGAAAACTATTTTCAACAATAAAAGAACTTCTGGGGGAATCAGTATCCCTTACCTCAAGCTATACTACAGAGCAGTAGTAGTAAAAACTACATGGTATTGGTAGAGAGAGAGGCAGATAGATCAAGGGAATAGGACTGAAGACCCAGAAGTGAACCCATACACCTATGGTCACTTGATGTTTTACAAAGGAGCTGAAACCATGCAATGGAAAAGAGATAGCATTTTCAAGGAATGGTGTTGGTTCAATGGAGGAATTCAAATCAATCCATTCTTGTCTCCCTGTACAAAGTTCAAGTCTAAGTGGAAGAAGGACCTCCACATAAAACCAGAGACACTGAATCTAATAGAAGAGAAAGTGGGGAAGAGCCTTCACCACATAGGCAGAGGGGAAAATTTCCTGAACAGAACACCAATGGCTTATGCTCTAAGATCAAGAATTGACAAATGGGACCTCATAAAATTGCAAAGCTTCTGTAAGGCAAGGGACTCTGTCAATAGGACAAAACAACAACCAACAGACCGGGAAAAGGTCTTTACCAATCCTACATCTGATAGCAGGCTAATATCCAATATATACGGAGAACTCAGTTTCCACCTCATACCAGTCAGAATGGCTAAGATCAAAAACTCAGGTGACAGCAGATGCTGGCGAGGATGTGGAGAAAGAGGAACACTCCTCCATTGTTGGTGGGATTGCAGACTGGTACAACCATTCTGGAAATCAGTCTGGAGGTTCCTCAGAAAACTGGACATAGAACTACCTGAGAACCCAGCACTGCTACTTCTGGGCATATAACCAAAAGATGCTTCAACATAAAACAAGGACACGTGCTCCACTATGTTCATCGCAGCCTTATTTATAATAGCCAGAAGCTGGAAAGAACCCAGATGTCTCTCAACAGAGAAATAGGTACAGGAAATGTGGTGCATCTACACAATGGAGTACTACTCAGCTATTAAAAACAATGACTTTATGAAATTCACAGGCAAATGGATGGAACTAGAAAATATCATCCTGAGTGAGGTAACCCAGTCACGAAAGAACATACATGGAATGTACTCACTGATAAGTGGATATTAGGCAAAAACTTAGAATACCCACAGTGCAACTCACAGACCACATGAAGCTCAAGAGGAAGACCAACGAGTGGATGCTTCAGTCCTACTTAGAAGGTGGAACAAAATAATCATGGGAGGTAGAGGGTGGGAGGGACATGGGAGGAAGAGAAGAGGAGGAGTAGGAAAAGGGGGATAGGATCAGGTCTGGGAGGAGAGGGGGAGATGTATAGAGTGTCAGGAAATTGAACAGAGGTGTGTTGCAATGGCGGATAGTGAGCTGGGGGTAGCCACCAAGTGCCAGGAAAGCAAGAGGCTTCCAAGACCCAGTGGGGATGACCTTAGCTGAAATACCCAACAAAGGGGGAGGGAGAATCTGTAGAGATCATATCCAGAGGTTAGCCATGGGTCCCCTCCCCTGGTTGAGGGATGGGGCCCACCCACTTATCTCCAAAATTTTAACCCAGAATTGCTACTTTCTAAAAAAAAAAATACAGGGACAAAGAGTGGAGCAGAGACTGAAGGAAAGGCCATTCAGAGACTGCCCCACTTGGGGATCCATCCCATATGCAGACATCAAACCCAGACACTATTGCTGATGCCAAGAAGTTCTTGCTGACACAATCCTGATATAGCTGTCTCCTGAAAGGCTGTGCCAGAGCCTGACGAATACAGATGTGAATACTCACAGCCAACCATCAGACTGAGCACGGGTCCCCAGTGGTGGAGTTAGGGGGAGGACTGAAGGAGCTGAATGAATTTACACCTCCATAGGGGGAAAAAAAACAACAATATCAACCACGCATACCCTCCAGAGCGCCCACGGACTAAATCACCAACCAGAGTACACATGGAGGGACCCATGGCTCCAGTTGCATATGTAGCAGATGATGGCATTGTCTGACATGAATGGGAGGAGAAGCCCTTGGTCCTGTGAAGGCTCAATATCACAGTATAGGGGAATGCCAGGGCAGGTAGATGGTAGAGAGTGGGCGGGTAGGGGAGCACCCTCATAGAAGCAAGGGTAGGGGGATGGGATAGGGAATTTACTGAGGGAAAACCAGGAAAGGAGATAACATTTGAAATGTGAATAAATAAAATAACCAATTAAAAAATCACAAAAGAAAGTAATAAATATTGCTTAGAAAAAGACAAAATATTAATATTAATAAAATATTTGTATTACTGTATTAGAGAATTGGCTACATTCTTCTCACTAACTCCTTTCAGATCCACCCCCATTTCCCTATTTCTGAATTTCATGTCCTTTCTTTTTACCTTTTTCTTAACCTATGGAGTCTCATATATAATGCTCACACAATCTAGGGTGTGTGGCCCTCCACTGGATTGTTGCTGATGTAGTAGCAGTCACATTCTTAAAGAGACTAGACTTTCCCTCTCACAGAAACCATCAACTGTCTGTCCGTAGCTCCTCAGCTAGGGGTGGGTCTTGTGAACTCCTTCCTCAATCATACTGAACTGTAGACTAGCGTGACTTGCTCAAGTCATGTGCAGGCAGCCCCAGCTTCATAAATTCTTGAATAACGTGGTCCTGTCCCTGGTGCGTCCGGAAGATACACTCCCTTCCAATCTTGGAATCTTAACATTTCTTATCCTTTTCCTTTATCCAGGTCTCCAATGTCTCTCTAGAGTTTGATTTTTAGCTAAGGATAATTGTTTAGGAATAAAACTGTCACCGTCTTCAAAGAGACTAAAGGGAAGTTTTTTAGTTTGTTAGTTTGCTTGCTTGCTTTAGTTTTTTAGAATTATCTTTAGATTTAGGATGTGTAGTGCCCTGGTGTTTTAGGTACTTTACAACAGTGCCCCAGTGTTATCAAACTTAATTCCTTGCCAATAAGCAGACACGTGAAGGGCTTTCCTTGTCCTGCCATTTCCTCTTCATAGCAGGCTAGTGCATGTCACATGACTTAGTTTGTTCTGCTACTCGTAGCAATGAACATTTTAACTAAGTCATATGTCATTTTAAAAACTTAAATCCTATTTATTTTCCAGCTAGCCCAAGGCTGTGCTTGGTGGTGTGGAACAATTATTTTGAAATTTGGGACATCTAAAATCTGTGGTGTTTCAGACCATGTAAGTACATTCTGCTTTAAAAAAATAATAAAATTGTTAGCGATACACAACTGGGTAAGAACTTGAAGCAGCCTATTCATGTCTCTTCATTGTCCAGGGACTCCTATTTATCCAGGTCCTCAGCACATCATCTGCAACGCTGATCATAAAATCCTGCAAATCAACAAGGGACAGTGAATGCCCAGGGGAAATGTCTCAGTGGCTGCCACCATAGACTTCCAAACACAAAACTAAGAAATTCTTGCGTAGTAACTTGTAATATTTCAGCTAAAGATAAACATGTGCTTAATGAGAATTTTCCTATTACTGAAGATGTTAACCTATGATTAGTGTTCACTTAACCTTTGAATTACAAAACTTTAATTTTTTTCAACATAGTTTTGCTAATTAAACATTAGAGGCTAAAATTATGTCTTATTGTGTAGAAACATGTAAACAGCTCTTTGTCTTTTAATGTCAGAAAATATAAGTGGATCCCTTATCTCTCATTTTGGCCCTTATTTGTTTAAAGCAAACATTTTAAAGAAAATCCTTTTGCAAGATCTAGCCCCGACTTGCTAACTAGCTTAAGGAAAGGAAAACCATGCATGCAAGTGCATTATTTCTAGCTTCCTATTAAGAAATAAACATAGCATACATGAGTGTAACAGAAGAAAGAGTAGGCAGAAAGTTCCTTATCTAATATTTGTGCAGTGCTGGCTTGCCCTGTAAAGAATCACATTACCCTCAGCTACCAATTGTACCATTGCTTCTGTAAAAGCAAAGGAGGTGGAAATGGCCAATGGAATAGTACACACACATATAAAGAACATCTACCCCACACCCGCGGATCCCGGCCTGCAGCAGCTCTCTGCTCCCAGAACCCGTGGGAGAAAGACCTCACCGCCTGGTCAGGTGGGCACTCCTGAGGCTGCAGAGCAGAAGAGACCACCAACACTACCCACCCCTGCCCACATCCCTGGCCCAAGAGGAAACTGTATAAGGCCTCTGGGCTCCCGTGGGGGAGGGCCCAGGAGCGGCAGGACCCCTGCCTGAGACACTGCCGGAACCTGAAGGAAACAGGCCGGATAAACAGTTCTCTGCACCCAAATCCCGTGGGCGGGAGAGCTGAACCTTCAGAGAGGCAGACAAGCCTGGGAAACCAGAAGAGACTGCTCTCTGCACATACATCTCGGACGTCAGAGAAAAACACCAAAGGCCATCTGGAACCCTGATGCACTGAAGCTCCCGGAAAGGGCGGCGCAGATCTTCCTGGTTGCTGCCGCCACAGAGAGCCCAAGGGCAGCACCCCGCGAGCGAACTTGAGCCTCAGGACCACAGGTAAGACCAACTTTTCTGCTGCAAGTGACCTGCCTGGTGAACTCAAGACACAGGCCCACAGGAACAGCTGAAGACCTGTAGAGAGGAAAAACTACACGCCCGAAAGCAGAACACTCTGTCCCCATAACTGACTGAAAGAGAGGAAAACAGGTCTACAGCATTCCTGACACACAGGTTTATAGGACAGTCTAGCCACTGTCAGAAATAGCAGAACAAAGTAACACTAGAGATAATCTGATGGCGAGAGGCAAGCGCAGGAACCCAAGCAACAGAAACCAAGACTACATGGCATCATCGGAGCCCACTTCTCCCACCAAAACAAACATGGAATATCCAAAGACACCAGAAAAGTAAGATCTAGTTTCAAAATCATATTTGATCATGATGCTGGAGGACTTAAAGAAAGACGTGAAGAACTCCCTTAGAGAAACACAGGAAAACATTAATAAACAAGTAGAAGCCTACAGAAAGGAATCGCAAAAATCCCTGAAAGAATTCCAGGAAAACATAAATAAACAAGTAGAAGCCCATAGAGAGGAGACACAAAAAATCCCTGAAAGAATTCCAGGAAAACACAATCAAACAGTTGAAGGAATTAAAAATGGAAATAGAAGCAATCAAGAAAGAACACATGGAAACAACCCTGGATATAGAAAACCAAAAGAAGAGACAAGGAGCTGTAGATACAAGCTTCACCAACAGAATACAAGAGATGGAAGAGAGAATCTCAGGAGCAGAAGATTCCATAGAAATCATTGACTCAACTGTCAAAGATAATGTAAAGCAGAAAAAGCTACTGGTCCAAAACATACAGGAAATCCAGGACTCAATGAGAAGATCAAACCTAAGGATAATAGGTATAGAAGAGAGTGAAGACTCCCAGCTCAAAGGACCAGTAAATATCTTCAACAAAATCATAGAAGAAAACTTCCCTAACCTAAAAAAAGAGATACCCATAGGCATACAAGAAGCCTACAGAACTCCAAATAGATTGGACCAGAAAAGAAACACCTCCCGTCACATAATTGTCAAAACACCAAACGCACAAAATAAAGAAAGAATATTAAAAGCAGTAAGGGAAAAAGGTCAAGTAACATATAAAGGGAGACCTATCAGAATCACACCAGACTTCTCGCCAGAAACTATGAAGGCCAGAAGATCCTGGACTGATGTCATACAGACCCTAAGAGAACACAAATGCCAGCCCAGGTTACTGTATCCTGCAAAACTCTCAATTAACATAGATGGAGAAACCAAGATATTCCATGATAAAACCAAATTTACACAATATCTTTCTACAAATCCAGCACTACAAAGGATAATAAATGGTAAAGCCCAACATAAGGAGGCAAGCTATACCCCAGAAGAAGCAAGAAACTAATCGTCTTGGCAACAAAACAAAGAGAATGAAAGCACACAAACATAACCTCACATACATATATGAATATAAGAGGAAGCAATAATCACTATTCCTTAATATCTCTCAACATCAATGGCCTCAACTCCCCAATAAAAAGACATAGATTAACAAACTGGATATGCAACGAGAACCCTGCATTCTGCTGCCTACAGGAAACACACTTCAGAGACAAAGACAGATACTACCTCAGAGTGAAAGGCTGGAAAACAACTTTCCAAGCAAATGGTCGGAAGAAGCAAGCTGGAGTAGCCATTCTAATATCAAATAAAATCAATTTTCAACTAAAATTCATCAAAAAAGATAAGGAAGGACACTTCATATTCATCAAAGGAAAAATCCACCAAGATGAACTCTCAATCCTAAATATCTATGCCCCAAATACAAGGGCACCTACATATGTAAAAGAAACCTTACTAAAGCTCAAAACACACATTGCATCTCACACAATAATAGTGGGAGATTTCAACACCCCACTCTCATCAATGGACAGATCATGGAAACAGAAATTAAACAGAGATGTAGACAGACTAAGAGAAGTCATGAGCCAAATGGACTTAACGGATATTTATAGAACATTCTATCCTAAAGCAAAAGGATATACCTTCTTCTCAGCTCCTCATGGTACTTTCTCCAAAATTGACCATATAATTGGTCAAAAAACGGGCCTCAACAGGTACAGAAAGATAGAAATAATCCCATGCGTGCTATCGGACCACCACGGCCTAAAACTGGTCTTCAATAACAATAAGGGAAGAATGCCCACATATAAGTAGAAATTGAACAATGCTCTACTCAATGATAACCTGGTCAAGGAAGAGATAAAGAAAGAAATTAAAGACTTTTTAGAATTTAATGAAAATGAAGGTACAACATACCCAAACTTATGGGACACAATGAAAGCTGTGCTAAGAGGAAAACTCATAGCGCTGAGTGCCTGCAGAAAGAAACAGGAAAGAGCATATGTCAGCAGCTTGACAGCACACCTAAAAGCTCTAGAACAAAAAGAAGCAAATACACCCAGGAGGAGTAGAAGGCAGGAAATAATCAAACTCAGAGCTGAAATCAACCAAGTAGAAACAAAAAGGACCATAGAAAGAATCAACAGAACCAAAAGTTGGTTCTTTGAGAAAATCAACAAGATAGATAAACCCTTAGCCAGACTAACGAGAGGACACAGAGAGTGCGTCCAAATTAACAAAATCAGAAATGAAAAGGGAGACATAACTACAGATTCAGAGGAAATTCAAAAAATCATCAGATCTTACTATAAAAACCTATATTCAACAAAACTTGAAAATCTTCAGGAAATGGACAATTTCCTAGGCAGATACCAGGTACCGAAGTTAAATCAGGAACAGATAAACCAGTTAAACAACCCCATAACTCCTAAGGAAATAGAAGCAGTCATTAAAGGTCTCCCAACCAAAAAGAGCCCAGGTCCAGAAGGGTTTAGTGCAGAATTCTATCAAACCTTCATAGAAGACCTCATACCAATATTATCCAAACTATTCCACAAAATTGAAACAGATGGATCACTACCGAATACCTTCTACGAAGCCACAATTACTCTTATACCTAAACCACACAAAGACACAACAAAGAAAGAGAACTTCAGACCAATTTCCCTTATGAATATCGACACAAAAATACTCAATAAAATTCTGGGAAACCGAATCCAAGAGCACATCAAAACAATCATCCACCATGATCAAGTAGGCTTCATCCCAGGCATTCAGGGATGGTTTAATATACGGAAAACCATCAATGTGATCCATTATATAAACAAAGTGAAAGAACAAAACCACATGATCATTTCATTAGATGCTGAGAAAGCATTTGACAAAATTCAACACCCCTTCATGATAAAAGTCCTGGAAAGAATAGGAATTCAAGGCCCATACCTAAACATAGTAAAAGCCATATACAGCAAACCAGTTGCTAACATTAAACTAAATGGAGAGAAACTTGAAGCAATCCCACTAAAATCAGGGACTAGACAAGGCTGCCCACTCTCTGCCTACTTATTCAATATAGTTCTAAGTTCTAGCCAGAGCAATCAGACAACAAAAGGTGATCAAGGGGATACAGATCAGAAAAGAAGAGGTCAAAATATCACTATTTGCAGATGATATGATAGTATATTTAAGTGATCCCAAAAGTTCCACCAGAGAACTACTAAAGCTGATAAACAACTTCAGCAAAGTGGCTGGGTATAAAATTAACTCAAATAAATCAGTTGCCTTCCTCTATACAAAAGAGAAAGAAGCCGAGAAAGAAATTAGGGAAACGACACCCTTCATAATAGACCCAAATAATATAAAGTACCTCGGTGTGACTTTAACCAAGCAAGTAAAAGATCTGTACAATAAGAACTTCAAGACACTGAGGAAAGAAATTGAAGAAGACCTCAGAAGATGGAAAGATCTCCCATGCTCATGGATTGGCAGGATTAATATAGTAAAAATGGCCATTTTACCAAAAGCAATCTACAGATTCAATGCAATCCCCATCAAAATACCAATCCAATTCTTCAAAGAGTTAGACAGAACAATTTGCAAATTCATCTGGAATAACAAAAAACCCAGGATAGCTAAAGCTATCCTCAACAATAAAAGGACTTCCGGGGAATCACTATCCCTGAAGTCAAGCAATATTACAGAGCAATAGTGATAAAAACTGCATGGTATTGGTACAGAGACAGACAGATAGACCAATGGAATAGAATTGAAGACCCAGAAATGAACCCACACACCTATGGTCACTTGATTTTTGACAAAGGAGCCAAAACCATCCAATGGAAAAAGATAGCATTTTCAGCAAATGGTGCTGGTTCAACTGGAGGTCAACATGTAGAAGAATGCAGATCGATCCATCCTTATCACCCTGTACAAAGCTTAAGTCCAAGTGGATCAAGGACCTCCACATCAAACCAGACACACTCAAACTAATAGAAGAAAAACTAGGGAAGCATCTGGAACACATGGGCACTGGAAAAAATTTCCTGAACAAAACACCAATGGCTTATGCTCTAAGATCAAGAATCGACAAATGGGATCTCATAAAACTGCAAAGCTTCTGTAAGGCAAAGGACACTGTGGTTAGGACAAAACGGCAACCAACAGATTGGGAAAAGATCTTTACCAATCCTACAACAGATAGAGGCGTTATATCCAAAATATACAAAGAACTCAAGAAGTTAGACCGCAGGGAAACAAATAACCCTATTAAAAAATGGGGTTCAGAGCTAAACAAAGAATTCACAGCTGAGGAATGCCGAATGGCTGAGAAACACCTAAAGAAATGTTCAACATCTTTAGTCATAAGGGAAATGCAAATCAAAACAACCCTGAGATTTCACCTCACACCAGTGAGAATGGCTAAGATCAAAAACTCAGGTGACAGCAGATGCTGGCGAGGATGTGGAGAACGAGGAACACTCCTCCATTGTTGGTGGGATTGCAGACTGGTACAACCATTCTGGAAATCAGTCTGGAGGTTCCTCAGAAAATTGGACATTGAACTGCCTGAGGATCCAGCTATACCTCTCTTGGGCATATACCCAAAAGATGCCTCAACATATAAAAGAGACACATGCTCCACTATGTTTATCGCAGCCTTATTTATAATAGCCAGAAGCTGGAAAGAACCCAGATGCCCTTCAACAGAGGAATGGATACAGAAAATGTGGTACATCTACACAATGGAATATTACTCAGCTATCAAAAACAACGAGTTTATGAAATTCGCAGGCAAATGGTTGGAAGTGGAAAATATCATCCTGAGTGAGCTAACCCAATCACAGAAAGACATACATGGTACGCACTCCTTGATAAGTGGCTATTAGCCCAAATGCTTGAATTACCCTAGATGCCTAGAACAAATGAAACTCAAGACGGATGATCAAAATGTGAATGCTTCACTCCTTCTTTAAAAGGGGAACAAGAATACCCTTGGCAGGGAATAGAGAGGCAAAGATTAAAACAGAGACTGAAGGAACACCCATTCAGAGCCTGCCCCACATGTGGCCCATACATATACAGCCACCCAATTAGACAAGATGGATGAAGCAAAGAAGTGCAGACTGACAGGAGCCGGATGTAGATCGCTCCTGAGAGACACAGCCAGAATACAGCAAATACAGAGGCGAATGCCAGCAGCAAACCACTGATCTGAGAATAGGACCCCCGTTGAAGGAATCAGAGAAAGAACTGGAAGAGCTTGAAGGGGCTCGAGACCCCATATGTACAACAATGCCAAGCAACCAGAGCTTCCAGGGACTAAGCCACTACCTAAAGACTATACATGGACTGACCCTGGACTCTGACCCCATAGGTAGCAATGAATATCCTAGTAAGAGCACCAGTGGAAGGGGAAGCCCTGGGTCCTGCTAAGACTGAACCCCCAGTGAACTAGACTGTGGGGTGGAGGGCGGCAATGGGGGGAGGGTTGGGAGGGGAACACCCATAAGGAAGGGGAGGGGGGAGTGGGATGTTTGCCCGGATACCGGGAAAGGGAATAACACTCGAAATGTATATAAGAAATACTCAAGTTAATTAAAAAAAAAAAAGAACGTCTACATGTAAAATCCTGTTTTCTACTCACTGAGATGGTAACCGTGGCCGCTTTGGTATATTTGTTGTTCCTGTTTTCTAGGATGTGAGGCATCAGTTTTCCTTATTATTCTTAACTTTATTTAACTGTATTTTTATTTAACTTTATTTAGACTATTTTGAGATTACTTAATCCACTTGTTTGACTGGTAATTTTACTTCTCACAAATTTTCATATTCTTTCTCAATCTCTGCAAATATAAAAAGAATTCACATCGCCATTGGAAAATATTAGTGAATTATTATTATTATTATTATTATTATTATTATTATTATTATTATTTGCCAGGACTATCTTAAATTGATGATGTAACTTTTATTGACCTAGTATTGGTCAATAAGAGGACTCTGAGTTAGTGGAGTATCTTATAGCCATCAAAGTTGGTAAAATGATTTTTGTGCCTCTCATAGAATTTGAGAAAAGGTTTCATATACTGAGTAGAAAAAATACTGTCTCCTCGGTGGCAGAAAGCAAAGGTTCTCAATTGGCTTTGGTTGACAGTGTCACATAAGTAAAAATAGTAAGGGTAGCCATGATTTCAATGAGGGAGAATTCTCATGTTTAACAAATGAATGGACCCCTGAAATTGTTAAGAAGAACCAAATACAGGCAGTATGTGAGGCTTTGTGAAAACTGTGATACACAGAAAGGTTTATGACTTTCAGTTCACTGAAGGGTGAATTAAAAGTGTCCCCCTCCCTTTCATTCATATTATAGGATTAAAAATGTCTTGAACTCCACAGTAGTGTATTTCAGGGAAACATTGGCTTCAGCCTTACACTCTTGGATGATATTTTTCTTTCCATTTCCTATTACCCCTGTATTTTTTATTAGTTCTTTGAGAATTTCAAGCTTCATATAATGTATTTCATCCATTCACTTCTTCAGCTCAACTCTTCCCAGACCCACTCCCTTTCCCTACCCACCGAAGTTTTTGTCCTTTATTTTTAAAACCTTCAAGACCTGTTTGTGCTGTTCAGTTGTTCTTGGATGCATGGTCTTCCACTGGAGCTTGCTTGGTCAACTTTCTAAGGGCTACCGTCTTAGGGATAACTCTCTCTCCTTCTCCCAGCAGCTAACAGTTTCTAGTCACACCATGGCTAGGGGTGGGATTGCGTTACCAACTCCTCTGCATCTGCTGGGATCCTGTTTGACTTGGGCCTGCATAAGGTCTGTGCATGCAGTCGCTGTTGCTGTAGGTCCACCGATGCAACTTCCTTGTGGTGTCTAGATGCTTTGTTGTAGACATCAATTGCTTCTGGCTATCACACCTTGCATCACCTTCCACAATGATCCCTAAGCCTTTGGTGGTCTGAGTATTCTGTAGTCTTTTATTCTCTGCCCCTTGGCCAGTTGTGGGTCTCTGTGTTAACACTTTATACTGTACATAGAAGTATCCAAGTTGAGGGATGAGAGATAGATTGATGTATGGGTATAACCATAAACCATAAGGAGATGTTTTAATACTATGTCCATTTCGTATTAGGATCACCTCCAGGGTCTGTGACTTTTCTAGCCACAAGTTCTTGGCTTGATAATGGTGCCATGAATAGGTTGCATCATTTGGGGTGACAGGTATAGATTGTACCTAGTAGAGTAGAACTTCCGTCCAAATAGAAAGTGATGGTTTATTTTAATGACATTCATGCCCCTGTTGTCTATTGCTTTTTATAAAACCCTGACTAAAACAAATTGAGGGAGAAAAGAACTAATCTAGTTTACAGGTCCATGTTATATACAATTCATCACTGAGAATGGGGCAGAAGCTCAGTGAGGAAACTGGAGGTAGGAACTGAAGCTGGGACCATTGAGGAACATTCCTTACCGGTTTATGATCTATTGCTTGTGCATCTGGCTTTCTTATACAATCCAATTTCCTGCTATTTGCATGACCCACAGTAGGGTGGACCCTTGATATCTATAGTTTTTTTTTTTTAAACGTACCACAGACATGCCCACAGGGCAATCTGACAGAGGCAATTTCTTAATTGTGGTTCTTACTTTCCAAAAGACTCTAGTTTATGTCAACTAGTCAAAAACTAACCAGCACACTTGATAGAAGTTCTATTTTCAGTAGTCTTGATAGCTCATCCATAGTATATTCATCTGTGGGGTTTTTTTGATGCTGAGGCATGCCTACACTTCTTGTTGTCACTTAAACTGTGGACGTTGGTAGGTTTGGGCAATATCATTTATCTATCACTGGCTATACCATTTGTTTAAGTTTCATTCATTTTACCTTATTTTCTTCCAGATTCGCCTGAGTGACCTTATAGCAGCCAGAATCCTAAGGTACACAGATTTTGATACCTTAATATACACCTGTGCTCCTGAATTTGACTTCATGGAACGAGCGGTAAGAATGATTAATTTTCATTCTCTGCACACATACAATGATCATGCGATATTTAGTTTGAAACAAAACAAAATTTGTACTTGGAAACACACAACTTACTCTATTTTCCTGTCGAGTTTGCTAACCATATGGTGTCTATCCCCAATTTTATCTATACCACCGATGCCTAGTAGCCTGAATCTAAAAGAAAGATGGATGACAGTTAAATCAGTGAACTGAGATAAAGTCTAGATTGAACTCATTAAAAAAAAAAACATCGCTTTGAGTAATCTAGGCCACTGAGGTTCCAGTTAGGAAAGTGAAATTAAAAAAAATTTAAAGAAATTTCTAACAAGTTGTTGCCTAAGTGAGTCTTTGTAAACAAATATAACTTATTTTAAGTTATAGAATGGTGGGTCAGTCACCTTTTAAAAAGGCTCAAGCTAAGAGTCGTAAATGCATTGCCTTGCTGTAGGGTAATGGACTAAGAGGACAATAACTTTATAACATACTTCTTCATTTACATTAGAAACAACTAGGCAAATTGGCTCTTATGGGTCCTTAAAGCCCCAATGAAGTGTTCTTCTTCAATATGCAGCTTAATTTTTCTTCTTAGACTATAAAAATGTCTCCGGATCTGTCTTTGCCTAATACCCACAAACTTTAAGTTAACATAATAATGACATTTTATTATCTCTTATCCCTTAAATCAGAAACTGTTATTGACAGAAAATTATCTGTTAGGCAGTTTATAGCAGGAGAGAGAAAAAGACTTGTGTCTTTTATGTTTAAAAAAAATAAATTTTTTCTTCAATCTTTTTTTATTTTATAGTTCAGACTTTATCCCCCTCCTGGGCCACCCTCCAACTGTTCCACATCCCACACCTCTTCCTCCCTGTCTCCAAGTTGATGTCCCTCCACACTCCACCAGACCCCCCTACTCCTTGAGGCTCCAAGTCTTTCAAGGGTTAGGTGCATCTTCTCTGTTCAGACCTGGCAATTCTCTGTTGTGTATGTGTTTGGGACCTCAAATCAGCTTGTGTGTGCTGCCTGGTTGGTGGCTAAATGTCTGAGAGATCCCAGGGGTGCAGGTCAGTTGAGACTGCTGTTATTCCTATAGCATCGCCCTCCTCCCCATCTTCTTATAGCTCTTCTCTAATTCACCCTCAGGGGTCACCAGCTTCCATCCATTTGTTGGGTGTAAATATCTGCACCTGACTCTTTCAGCTGCTTGTTGGGCCTGTTGGAGGGCAGTCATGATAGGCTCCTGTTTGTAAGCACACCATAGCATCAGTAACAGTGTTAGGTCTTAGGGCTCCCTCAGAGTTGAATCCTAATTTGGACCTGTTGCTGGACCTCCTTTTCCTCAGACTCTTTTTCATTTTTTTCCCTGAAGTTCTTTCAGGCAGGAACAATTCTGGGTCAGTTTTTGATTGTGGGATAGCAACCCCATCCCTCCTTTTGATGCCCTGTCTTTCTACTGGAGGTGGACTCTACACGTTAACTCTGCCCACTGTAGGGCATTTTATCTAAGGTACCTCCCTTTGAGACCTGGGAGTCTCTCACCTCCAAGGTCTCTGGTACATCGGAGAGGGTCTCCCTACCTCCTAACTTCCAGGGTTGTATATGTCCATTCTTTCGGTTGGCCCTTAGGGCTTCAGTTCTGTTCCCCTCCCCCAATACCTGATCATGTCCCCCTCTTCCTCTCCATGTTCTCTTTACTACCCAGGCCCCTCCCTCCCTCACACCGTCCCGTGATTGCTTTCTTCTCCCTCCCAAGTGGGATTGAGGCATCCTTACTTGGTCCCTTTGGCTTGTTAGCCTTCTTGATTCCTGTGGGTTGTATCATGGGCATTCTTAAATTTTTGTCTAATATTTAGTTATTAGTGAGTACATTGCCATGCATATCCTTTTGGGTCTGAGTTACTTCACTCAGGATATTATTTTCTAGTTCCATCCATTTGCCTGCAAAACTCATGATGTCTTTGTTCTTAATAGCTGAATAGCATTCTATTGTGTAAATGAACCATATTTTCTGTATCGATTCTTCTGTTGTGGGACATCTGGGTTGTTTCCAGCTTCTGGTTATCAGAAATAAGGCTGCTATGAACATAGTGGAACATGTGCCCTGTGGCATGGTGGGGCATTTTTTTGGGTATATGCCCAAGAATATAGACCTATTCTATCTATAGGATATAGATAGGTCTTCAGGTAGATCTATTTCCAATTTTCTGAGGAACCTCCAGATTGATTTCAAGAGTGGTTGTGCCAGTTTGCAATCACACAAGCAGTGGAGGAGTGTTCCTCTTTCTCCAGGTCCTCACCAACATGTACTTTCACCTGGCCTTTTGATCTTAGCCATTTTGATTGGTGTGAGGTGGAATCTCAGTGTTATTTAGATTTGCATTTCCCTGATGACTAAGGTCTTTGAACATTTAAGTGCTTCTCAGCCATTTGAGATCCTGCTGTTGTGAATTCTCTGTTTAGTTCCATACCCTATTTTTTGACTGGGTTGTTTAGTTTGTTGGTGGTTAGCTTCTTGGGTTCTTTATATATTTTGGATATTAACCCTCTATCGGATGTGTGGTTAATGAAGATATTTTTCCCAATTTGAAGGTTGTCGATTTATCCTATTGGCTATGTCCTTTGCCTTAACATAAGCTTACCAGTTTCATGAGGTCCCATTTATCAATTCTTGATCTTAGAGCATGAGCCATTGAAGTTCTGCTTAGGAAAGTCCCTCACCCCTCCCCAGTGTCAATGAGTTTGAGGCTTTTCCCCACTTTCTCTTCTGTTAGATTCAGTGTATCTGGTTTTAGGTTGAAGTCCTTGATCCACTTGGACTTGAGCTTTGTTCAAGGTGACAAATAGGGATCTATTTCATTTTTTTACATACAGACTGCCAGTTAGACAAACACCATCATTTATTGAAGATGCTTTCTTTTTTCCATTATATATTTTTGGCCTCTTTGTCAAAGATTAAGTATGTGTAAGTGTGTGGTTTTATTTCTAGGTCTTCAATTCAATTCCATTGATCAATGTTTCTGTCTCTGTACCAATACCATGAAGTTTTAAATACTATTGCTCTGTAGTATAGATTGAGGTCAGGGATGGTGATTTCCCCCAGAAGTGCTTTTATTGTTAAGACTTGTTTTTGCTATTCTTGGTTTTTTGCTTTTCCAGATGAATTTGAGACTTGCTCTTTCCATGTCTTTGAAGTATTGTGTTGGGATTTTGATGGGGATTGCATTGAATCTGCAGATTGTTTTTTGTTAAGATGGCCATTTTTTACTATGTTACTATGTTACTGCTAATCCCTGAGCATGGGAACAAGGGGATATAAATTAGCAAAGAAAAAGTCAAGTTATCACCATTTGCAGATGATATGATAGTATACATAAGCAACCCCAAAAATTCCACCAGAGAACTTCTACAGCTGATAAAGATCTTCAGCAAAGTGGCTGGATGTAAAATTAAGTGAAATAAATCAGTAGCCTTCCTTTATACAAATGATAAATGGGCTGAGAAAGAAATTAGGGAAAAAACACTTAACACAGTGGCCACAAATAATATAAAATATCTTGGGGTAACTCTAACCAAACAAGTGAAAGATCTGCATGACAATGACTTCAAGTCTCTCAAGGACGATATTGAAGATCACAGAAAATGGAGAGATCTCTCATGCTCATGTTTTGTATCCATTTTCATTTCTGGTTTTGTTAACTTGGATACTGTCTCTGGGCCCTTTAGTTAGTTTGGCTAGGGGTTTATCTATCTTGTTGAGTCTTTCCTAGAACCAGCTGTTGGTTGTGTTGATTCTTTGTATAGTTCTCTTTGTTTCTATTTGGTTAATTTTGATCCTGAATTTGACTATTTCCTGCTGTCTACTCTTCTTGGTTCTTTTTACTCTAGAGCTCTCAGGTGTGCTGTGTTATGTTGCCAGTGTAGGATCTTTCCAATTTCTTTACCAAGGCACTTAGTGCTATGAATTTTCCTCTTAGCACCACTTTCATTGTGTCCCATAAGTTTGGGTATGCTGTGTGCTTTTTTTCACTGAGTTCCTGGAAGTTTTTATTTATTTATTTATTTCCTAAGTTGTCATTGAGTAGAGAGTTTTTCAGCTTCTATGGGTATTTGAGTTTTCTGTTGTTTTTGCTGTTATTGAGGACCAGTCTTAGGCCATCATGATCTGATAGGATGTGTGGGATTATTTCAATCTTCTTGTATCAATTGAGGTTTGTTTTGTGACTGATTATATGGTCATTTTTGGAAAGGATACCATGAGGTGCTCAGAGGAAGTTGTATTCTTTTTTTAAGGGTAAAATATTCTGTCCATATCTGTTAAATCTGGTTCATAACTGCTGTTAGTTTCTCTGTGTCTCTGTTTAGTTTCTGTTTCAGTGACCTGTCCATTAGTGAAAATAGGATGTTGAAGTCTCCCACTATTATTGGAGGTGTTCAATGTGTGTTTGAGCTTTAGTAAAGTTTGTTTTATGAATGTGAGTGCCCTTGCATTTGCAGCATAGATGTTCAGAATCGAGACTTTTTCTTGGTGAATTTTTTCCTTTGATGAATATGAAGTGTCCTGTCTCACCTCACTTGATAACTTTTGGTTGAAAGTCTATTTTATTAGATATTAGGATGATAACTCAAGCTTGTTTCTTGGGATGATATCCCTGGAAGACTTTTTTCTAGCCTTTTACTCTGAGGTAATGTCTGTTTTTGTTATTGTGGTATGTTTCTTGCATGCAGCAAAATACTGGATCCTGTTTGTGTATCCAGTCTGTTAAATTATGTCTTTTTATACATGAGTTGAGTCCATTAATATTGAGAGATATTAAAGTCAGATGATAGTTAATTGCTGTTATGTTTGTTTTTGTAGGTGGCATTATATGCATGTAATTTTCTCCTTTTGGCTTTGTTAGATTAATATCTTTATTATTCTTTGGTGTAGGTACACTCTTTGTGTTGGAGTTTTCCTTCTAGAATCCTCTGTAGGGCTGAGTTGGTAGCTAGATATTGTTTGAATGTGTTTCTTTCCTGGAATATTTTGATTTCCCCATCTATGCTGCTTGATAGTTTTGCTGGGTATAGTAGCCTGGGCTGGCATTTGTGTTTTCCTAGAGTTTGCATGACCTCTGTCAAGGCTCTTCTGGCTTTTAATGTCTCTGTTGAGAAATCTGGGGTAATTCTCATAGGTCTGCCTTTATACATTACTTGACCCTTTTCCCTTGCAGCTTTTAATATTTTCTTTGTTCTGTGTAATTAGTGTTTTGATTATTATGTGACAAGAGGATTTTCTTTTCTGGTCCAATTTATTTGGTGTTCTATAGGTTCCTTATATTTTTATGGTCATCTTTTTCTTTAGGTTAGGGAAGTTTTCTCCTATTATTTTTTGAAGGCATTTTTGTGTCCTTTGGACTGGGAGTCTTCATTCTCTTTTATTCCTATTATTCTTAGATTTGTGTCCTGGATTTCCTGGAAGTTTTTGGAGTTTTTTATGTTTTGAATTTTCTTTGAGAGATGTGTCAATATCTTCTAAGGTATGTTCTACACCTGAGATTCTCTCTTCTATTGCTTGTATTCTGTTGGTGATGCTTACATCTGTAATTTCTGGCCTCTTTTCTAGGTTTTCCATTTCAGTGGTTGCCTCAATTTGTGTTTTCCTTATTGTTTCTACTTCTACTTTAAGATCTTGAATCTCTTTGTTCAATTCCATCAACTGTTTCATTGTGTTTTTCTGTATTTCTTTAAGGGATTTATTTGTTTCTTCTTTAAGGGCTTCTACGTGTTTACCTGTATTTCTTTCAGTGAGTTGTTTATATCCTCCTTAAAGGATTCAATTCTTTATAGAGTTAGAACAATAATTTGCAAATTCATTTGGAAAAGCAAAAAACCCAGGATAGTGAAAACTATCCTTAACAATAAAAGAACTTCTGGGGGAATCACCATCCCTGATCTCAAGCAGTATTATAGAGCATTAGTATATGGTATCTTCTGCCCCAAGATTCTCTTTTCTATCTCTTGTATCTGTTGGTGATTCTTGCATCTATGACTCTTGATCTTTTTCCTAGGTTTTCTATCTCCAGGCTTGTCTCCCTTGGTGATTTCTTTATTGTTTCTTTTTCCATTGTTAGATCCTGGATGTTTTTGTCTAATTTCTTCATCTGTTTCCTTCTGTTTTCCTATAATTCTTTAAGGGATTTTTGTGTTTCCTCTTTAAGGACTTCTACTTGTTTACCTTTGTTGTCCTATATTTCTTTTTTTTCTTTTTAAAAAGATTTATTTATTTATTACATATAAGGACACTGTAGCTATCTTCAGACACACCAGAAGAGGGCATTGAATTACAGATGGTTATGAGCCACCATGTGGTTTTGGGATTTGAACTCAGGACCTCTGGAAGAGCAGTCAGTGCTCATAAGCACTGAGCCATCTCTCTACCTCCTTTGTATTTCTTTAATAGAGTTATTTATGTCCTTTAAAGTTCTCTATAATTATCATGAGATGTGATTTTTAAATCCAAATCTTGCTTTCTGGAGGTTGGGATATCCAGTGTTTGCTTTCGTTGGTGAACTGGGCTCTGATGATGCCAAGTAGTCTTGGTTTCTGTTGCTTAGGTTCTTTGGGTTGTCTCTTGCCATCTGGTTATCTCTGACATTAGCTGGTCTTACTGTCTCTGACTGGAGCTTGTTCCTCCTGTGGGCCTGTGAGCCTGTGATCTTCAGAGTGAGAGTGCTCCTGGCAGACCAGCTCTCTGCTGGCAGCTTTTTGGTGTTAGAGATGTGAAACCGCCCCTGCTCTGGGTAAAAGTAGAGACTGGAAGTGTCACCCCCAGGTGGCCCTGTTCTCCATTATCTTTATGAAGGCACTTGAACTATAAAGTGTCCCTCTTAGCACTGCTTTCATTGTGTTCATAAGTTTGGGTATGTTGTACAATCATTTTTATAGAATTCTAGGAAGTCTTCAATTTCTTTCTTAATTCTGCCTTGTCATTCAGGCAGGGGTTGTTCAGTCTCCATTTGTAGTCTTTCTGTTGTTTCTGTAAATGTTGAAGTTCAGCTTTACTCCATGTTGGTCTGATAAGAGAGCAGGAGTTATTTCAATTTTCCTATTTGTGAGTGAGTATGTGGTCAATTTTTGAGAGTGTTCCATGAGGTGCTGAGAAAAAACATATCCTTTTGTGTGTTTGCAGTGTTCAGTAGATATCTGATAGGCCCATTTGAGTTATATTAATGTCCATAAGTAACATTGTTTTTCTATTTAGTTTATGTCTGAATGATCTGTAGATTCATGAGAGTCTGGTAATGGAGTTCTTTCACTATGAGCATATGAGGTTCAATGTGTGATTTAAGTTTTAGTAAAGCTGGGTGCTCTTGTGTTTGGTGAATAGATGTTAAAAATTGAAATGTCATCTTGGTGGATTTTTTCCTCTCTGGTGAGTATGATATGTCCTTCTCCATATCTTTTGATTAATTTTGGCTCGAAGTCCATTTTATCAGAATAGCTATACTAGCTTGCTTCTTGGGTTTGTTTGCTTGAAAATCTTTTTCCAATTCTTTACTTGAAAGTAATGCCTATTTTCCTTGATGTTAAGGTGTGTTTCTTATATTTAGCAGAATGATGAATTGTGTTTTCATATCCGTGCTGTTAGCCTGTGTCTTTTTATTAGGTAATTGAATCCATTGATACTGAGCAATATTAATGACCAATGATTGTTATTCCTGTCATTTTGTTGTAGATGGTGTTGGTAGTATGTGTGTTCCTCTGTGTGTGTGTGTGTGTGTGTGTGTGTGTGTGTGTGTGTGTGTGTGTGTGTTGCTCTTTGGGTTTTGCTGGTGTGAGATTATTTATTGCCTGTTTTTTTGTGTGTATAATTTACCTCTTTAGGTTGGATTTTGCTTTCTAGTGCTTTTATAGGGCTAGATTTGTGTATAGCAATTGTTTAAATTTGACTTTGTCATGCAGTATCTTATTTGTTCTGTCTGTGGCAATGGAAGATTTTGCTGACTGTGGTAGTCTGGTCTGGTATCTGTGGCATCTACGGTCTCTTAAGAGCCTGTAAGACATCTGCCCAGGCCCTTCTCGTTTTTAGAGTCTCTGTTGTGAAATCAGGCATAATTCTGATAGGTCTGCCTTTTAATGGTATTTAGTTGTTTCCCTTGAAACTTTTAGTATTCTTTCCTTGTTCTTTTTGTTTAGTTTTTAATTACTCTCTCTCTCTCTCTCTCTCTCTCTCTGTGTGTGTGTGTGTGTGTGTGTGTGTGTGTGTGTGTGTGTGTGTGTGTGTGTGTGTGTATTGGCCAGGGTAGGGGGGGCTTTCTTTTCTGATACCATTGTTTTTGTTCTTTAAGCTTCTTTTACCTTTATAGGCATGCCCATCTTTAGGTTAGGAAAATTTCCTCCTATGATTTTTAAAAATACACTTTCTGGGTTTTTGAGCTGGGATTATTCTTTTTCTATTTTTATTATTGTTAGGTTTAGTCTTTTCATAATGTCCTGGATTTCCTGGAATTTTGTGTCAGGTACACTTTAGATCCAACATTTGTGTTCCTCTGTGTGTGTGTGTGTGTGTGTGTGTGTGTGTGTGTGTGTGTGTGTGTGTTTAAATTGGTTCTATTTCCATTTTCAGGTTTTCACCCATTTGTTTATTTTTCTTGACATGAATGTTTTTTGTTTTCTTTAAGGGATTTATCGATTTCTTCTAAATTCTTGTCTTTTTCTGAGTTCTTTAAGGGTCTTATTTCTATTTCTTCTTTAAAGTTCTCTATCATCTTCATAAAGTTGATTTTAAAGTCATTTTCTTGTGCTTCAGCTGCACTCAAATATTCAGGTCTTGCAGTCAGAGAATAGCTGGGCTCTGGCCATGCCACATTGCTCTTTCTGCTGCTAATTTTGTTATTATTTCTTGAGAGCAGCTTGGCCTTTGCTTCAGCAGGGTTACTCTCTTCTTCTAACTGGTGTGACCTATGCCTGAGCATTGGGAATCTGCCTGAACTGTGGGAAGAGTTCTAGAAGGCACTGAAGTAGGAGTATAGAATGTGTCTTTGGGAGTGGGGCTGTTCAGGTGATAGGCAGCAGGATTTCCTCTTAAGTGGACTTTTCTTCCCCTCTCCTTACTAGGTAGCTGCAGGGTTGGAGTTGATTTTGATACATTCTTTTAATCTGTATTTTCTTGCTGTGAAGTGATACTATCACTCTTATACTGAAAAGCATTTAATCCGGGGCTTGCTTACAGTTTCAGAGTTAATTCATTGTCATAATGGGAAAAAGCATGGTGGCATGCAGGCAGACACGGTTCTGGAGAGGTAGCTAAGAGTGCTACGCCAGAATCAGTAGCCAGTGGAACAAAAAGAGAGACTCTGGACCTGGCTTGAGCTCCTGAAACCTCAAAGCCCACCCCCAGTGAAACACTTTTCCAACAAACCCATACCTCTTAATTCTTTTAAATAGTGCCACTCACTGTTGACTAAATATTCAAATATGTGAGCCTATGGGGACTAAGTTTATTTAAACTAACATATACATTAAAAATCTCCTCCTCCACACTTCTCCACTAGTCTTTTCCACCTTTGTGAACTTTTCAGAAGTTCCTCTCTTCCTTTAGAGTAGAGCCTCTTGTTTTCAAAACCAACCTCATAACTAGGTCACAAAGGCAGCTTCTAGTCTGCTGTCTTCATTGGATGCTTTTTTATTGCCACTTTTATCATTTTATCCACGAATTCTTCAGTAGCATTGATAAGCACACATTTTTCTAAAGAGAAGAAAATTTTAATCTTTATCAAAAATCATTGTGGTACTTAGATATTTACTGCTTCGTTGTAAAATTTTGTAATTAACCATTTTGAATTGTTTGCTTTATTTCAGACTCCACTGAGATACACAAAAACATTATTGCTTCCACTTGTCCTAGTGATTACTTATCTTATCTTTAAAATGGTATGTAAAGATTTATAACTTTTTGTGGATTTACCATGTGAAAAAATATAGATTAATGCAAGTTGCTCAAATTCCTTCTTTCCTTTCAGGATGAATTCTATTTATCTATCTAAACCATTTTATTGATGTCTCTATCTGGCACTCTACTTTTAAAAATTACATTATTAAAGATATTCTATTCTTTCAAAGGTATTTTTCACCCATCACTGACTATATAATCACATTTAATTAGGGGTGTGATATGACAGACAAGTAAACCATGGCAACTTTTGGACAGCCACGACCATGCATTGTGAAATGCTGAACAAGCATCTGTAGAATAAATGTGATGTCACATGCCATGAGTAAAAAGGAGAGTGACAGGTTTAAACACAGTCAAAGACATCATCAGCTATTTCAAGTAGTTGTGCACAGGATAAATTTATACAGCCAGCAAAAACAACTACACAGATATTTTTTATGACAATACAATATCATGTTAGAAGAACTCATCTTTAAAACTTCACATGCATATTTTCATGGCTCAAGTCTTTAATAACAGAAACCATTAAGGTACTTTTAACAGCTTTGAGCCATTTTTATTATATTGTTAGTTGTGTCCAAGGTCAACATGTTTATTTATATTGTTTGGTAGATGATACCATGATTCCTCACCAACAATTCCATTTGTAGTCCAGTTGAAAGAAATTTCTCTACTTAAAGTTAAAACTTTTTATGTACTCTCCATGTCGTTCCTAAGCCCCACCCCTTGTCCCCGTGTTTCTGCCTAGAATATGACTAGTCTGTGAATAATGAAGACAGGCACTACTCTCCAAGTCTGCACCTCTGCTATTTACACCTGACCTGGTTCTGTCCCACTGGGAGCAGTCAGGACAAGGAGAAGAACTGAAATGGGCTGGATGAGAACAAAAGCTATTGTTTTCTGTTGTCCTGGTCCACCCAAGCTCAAAGATAAGATATATTATAGAGCCTGTTTCTACTCCACTGAAGTAAATGATGGCACTCTTGACAGGCTCAACTTAAGCTTAGGGGCAAAGCATAAAGTAACTGTTGACTGTAGAACCATCTAGCATAGTTGAAGGATAACTTGATCTACTATTTTTTTTAAAAAAAGTTAAACACAGACACTAACAAGTATTTTACTAGCATCCAAACACTGTACTGCCTAAACTGAACTCATGAATGTGTAAAGAAACACACACAGACACACACAGACACACAGACACAGACACACAGACACAGACACACACACACACACACACACACACACACACACACACACCTGTAGCCACTAAAGTTCAATTTTTTTGCTTCTACCCTGTAAACGCTTCAGTCTTGCTTTGCCCTGTATGGCTTATTTTTTACTCGGTGAATATAGCTGATGTTTTAAATTTTTACTTATATAAAATATCCCCATAGACTAAGGATGGCATATGTAGCATGACTCCACTGAGAAAGCATAAATATGTAACTCCTCCAAATTGCCATTTTGATATTTATACCCTCAAGTTGTCAATTTGAATATGTAGCTATAATTTCATTTATATTATTTGGTACATATTGAATTAATATCATATTTATGCTGTCCTTAAGTTTGTGATATTTTTCTATAAAGTATGATCTCTCCTTCAATTGCTACATTCTCATGAGAACTGATGATCTTCCTATAGTGACTACCTTGGATTGATGTAGTCAAGAAAGCAAATACACTAATAACTTCACTAATAACTTATTTAATAATTATCTAAAGCATTGAGTAAAACAGGAATCTAGGTGAGCAGAAAAGAGAGGTGAAATAGGAAGAACAACAGGGGGGATTTAGAGGCTGAAATTGTCTAAGGTGCATGGTAGAGGCTCCCACACTTAGATTGTTAACCTCACCACCATCCAGCAAATATGACGTTTCAACAATAGTAAGTAGCTCTTCTCATTATGAAGCTTAAGCACTTCAGAGCTGAAATAGACTAAGCTTTACTCTACCATTCTTACTGAATACACCAGAAAGTTGCAGTCTTAAATTTATGATTTAAAGCTGGGAGTGAGCTAGTAGAGAGATTTTAACTCAATTAAATAAATTCATTTTGATGATACAGACCTGTAATCTCAGGATGGGGAAGGTGAGGTACAAGAATGACCAGCTCCAGGCCAACATAGGCCAGGAAGATATTTATACCTAAAGACCCAAAAACAAAGGAACAAACAATACAAAGGAAAAGAACTTACTTGTAAGCTTGCGGGGGTTTGGTGGTTTATAGCAGCAGGAGTTTCAATGTGTTACTAGACTGTCAAAGTTTCATCAACTGATTCTGTTCACAGATTGTTCGTGATATCTTATGTGTCTTGTATACAAACACTTATCAGAGGTAATTATTTCACAGTTGTCTTTAAAGTCATACCATGTTCATTATTTAATAACATTAAATATTAAGACATTCTCAAATGAATATGCATTTATTTCAACATTTAGATAAGAACGCAATATATTTTTTTCTTTTAAGTCTCTGTTTTGGATTTTTCTATATATTCAAAATAACTTAATATTTATAAATATAAATAAGAAATATTTATATAGATATTTATGTTTGTGAAACAGCTTATAGTTTAAACTCGCTCAATTTTAATATATCACCAGAGTTTCAAGTTCATAAACAGAAATAGCTTAAATTTTATTTAAACCATCCTTATTTTTAACTTTCAAAACAGATGATTATTATATTTCTAAACATTTATCAAATTTTTTTACCAAATTTATTTTTGAAAATATTTTTTTCTATATTTTTAATGGTTTCAGTAGAATTTCTAAAATCAAGGCCTGGACTAAGGCCAGTGAAATACCTTATATATTTAACACATGTCACGTAAATTGCTAAGTCTTAGGAAATAATAGTGGAGGAAACTACCTTCTGAAGAAATGTTATTTCAAACTATGTTTTGTATCATTAGTTACATAATTTAATTTTACTTAATGTCTTTTATGTTTTAGACAGCTTATATTTATAGAAAAATTGTGCCAATAGTGTTGAGTGTCTTCTCAAGCCTTTATATCTTCTGTGCTAATATTTTTTATGAGCAGATTTGTGTGGTTGCCAGAGAAGCTAATGTAAAACTTTGAGTGCATTGTTGAAATAATTTCCAAAACAAAGTGCTAATAAGCACACTGTGTTCTGTACATCAGATAGGAGCTGGGGAAGTATGTCTTGACATTCTATGCAAGTGTCCTTGATAATTTCTTCTATAAGAAATGCATAAGGGGCATGGTACATTTCACTGAATGAAACATAACTAATAAAGATGTGTAAACTATTCTCAGATGCTTGCAAAGTAATGAAATGTGGAAAAGGAAAGGCTTTTGGGGGGCAAATGATTGAAAAAATAATTCAGAATAAAGAAGTCTTTCTGACTGATTAAGTAGCAGAAAGTGAACTTTTATAGGTTTCCCAAGGTCTGTTTATTTTATTTCTTCTTACTGATTTATTTCTTTTTAGTCAATAAACCTTTATGTAGTGCTCATGCCATATAGTTTGAAGTCTGGAATGAGCTTATAATTTATAGGTTAATTTTAAAATTTCACAACTATATAAAAACTCTCTTGTTTTCTGTGTTCACTTGTTGGTTAGAAATATTGTTGAGGCTGGAGAGATGGCTCAGTGGTTAAGAGCACTGACTGCTCTTCCAGAGGTCATGAGTTCAATTCCCAGGAACCACATGGTGGCACACAGTCATCTGTATTGGGATCTGGTGCCCTCTTCTGGTGTGTCTGAAGACAGCAGCAGTGTACTCACATAATACGACAAATAGAACTTTAACAACAAAAAGAGAGAGAGAGAGAGAGAGAGAGAGAGAGAGAGAGAGAGAGAGAGAGAGAGAGAGAGAGAGAGAGAGAAGAAAGAAAAAAGACACTCTGAGGAGAATACCCCGAGGAAGACACAGTTTGCTTTGTCTGAGTTTTCCAGGGGATACAGTCAATGGTTGGCATAGGGGCAGTAGTGGCCAGAAGGCTGCATGTATAGTCAGAAAGCACAGAGTGATAACGTTTGTGCTTTTCTTTCTTTCTCTTTTTATTAATTAGTCCAGGACTCCAACCATGGAACTGTGATGGACACATTTAGGAGGGTTTTCCAATTTTAATTAACTTAATCCAGATAATCTCTCATAGATGCTTTAAAGATTTGTTCATTTCCATGGTGATTTTAAATATGGTCAAGATGGTAATCTGAATTCACCACCCTGACTCTCCTCCTTATCATCTTGGCTTTCCCCAAACAAATCATTTGAAAACATAACCTTTCTTTTCTTGCTCCTATTGACTTGTGGCCATTTCATAAGATAAAATTCATTCATTGGTGTTCAAATGCTCATTGTATTTAAGAATTTTAACACGGAATGAAAGTCTGAAGTTCAAGTTTTATCAAGACTTGAGGTAATCAATGTTTTGACTCTCTATTTTTGAAAATAGATTGTTTTCATACAATATATCTCATGTAGTGGTTTGCTTTGTTTGTAAACATGACATAAGCTAGAGTCATCACAGGGAAAGGAGCCACAGTTGAGGAAATGTCTCCATGAGATTTAGCTATAATAGCCAGAAGCTGGAAAGAACCCAGATGCCCTTCAACAGAGGAATGGATACAGAAAATGTGGTACATCTACACAATGGAATATTACTCAGCTATCAAAAACAATGACTTTATGAAATTCATAGGCAAATGGATGGAACTGGAAAATATCATCCTGAGTGAGGTAATCCAATCACAGAAAAACTCATATGGTATGCACTCATTGATAAGTGGATATTAGCCCAAATGCTTGAATTACCCTAGATGCACAGAACACATGAAACTCAAGAGGGATGACCAAAATGTGAATGCTTCACTCCTTCTTTAAAAGGGGAACAAGAATACCCTTGGGAGGGTATAGGGAGACAAAGTGTAGAACAGAGGCAGAAGGAACACCCATTCAGAGCCTTCCCCACATGTGGCCCATACATATACAGCCACCAAACTAGACAAGATGGATGAAACAAAGAAGTTCAGGCCGACAGGAACCGGATGTAGATCTCTCCTGAGAGACACAGCTAGAATACAGCAAATACATAGGCGAATGCCAGCAGCAAACCACTGAACTGAGAACGGGACCCCCGTTGAAGGAATCAGAGAAAGGACTGAAAGAGCTTGAAGGGGCTTGAGACCCCATATGAACAACAATGCCAAGCAACCAGAGCTTCCAGGAACTAAGCCACTACCCAAAGACTATACATGGACTGACCCTGGGCTCCAACCTCATAGGTAGCAATGAATAGCCTAGTAAGGGCACCAGTGGAAGGGAAAGCCCTTGGTCCTGCCAAGACTGAACCCCCAGTGAACTTGATTGTTGGGGGGAGGGCAGTAATGGGGGGAGGATGGCGAGGGGAACACCCATGTAGAAGGGAAGAGGGAGGGGTTAGGGGGAAACCAGGGAAGGCAATAACAATCAAAATGTAAATAAGAAATACCCAAGTTAATAAAGATGGGTAAAAAAAAAGTAATGGAGGGCACATTTGGGGGGTTCTTCATTTCATTTATTATATTTTCATTTTTTAAATTTGATATTTTTTATTTACATTTCAAGTGTTATTCCCTTTCCTGGTTTCCCATCCATAAGCCCCTTATCCTATCCCTCTCCCCTTTCTTCCTTCTATAAGCGTGTCCCCGCTCCCAAACTGCCTCCCCACCCTGAGATTCCCCTACACTGGGGGGTCCAGCCATGGCAGGACCAAGGGCTTCTTGGAGGACGCTTCTGATCCAGATTTTGAGTCAGGAAGGCAACTTGCTTTTGATCTGGATTGATTGACACAAGATTTTAATCTAGATCTTGAGGCATAGTGGTCATCTTTACAAGACTCTATAATGAAAAGAATTGAAAGAAAATCTTAGGTCTAGATGGAGTAGCATACACCTTTAATCACAGCACTCAGGAAACAGAGGCATGCAGATCTCTGAGTTCAAGGTCAGTCTACAGAGTAAGTCCCAGAACAGCCAAGCTTAGGCAGTGAAGGAAATACATTGAAAACAGAAAGCTGGTGAAGATGTAATTATAAGGAGACTATGTTCCAGCCCCACCAAGGAGGGGAATTCAACAACTTTGGCCATGTGGTTCTGGCTTTAGGATTAGGGACTAAGGAAAGTTGTTAAAGCCATGAATGTGTCAGGGGTGCTCTTGTATGGAGGCCCAGAAAGGCCACTGTGTGAGGTAGCTAAGGTTGTATCTTGTGCTGGCATTTGGACTTGGTAATGTATAAGAGTCAGCAAGGTAGTATTGATTTTGAATGCATGAAGGGGTCATGCATAACAGATGAGTTTTGGCACTGTGAGAGGTTGGGAGAGGGCATTGGTGAAGCTTCAGCTGCAGTATCAGTTGAAGATCCAGGACTGAATGGGTTATGCAAAGAAACCTTGGCTTGGCAACATTTTTATCACTATGAAAGGCTGTTGTAAAAGTGCGGCCCAACTGCAGCAGAAGACCCCATCATTTTGGAGGTGCCGGTACCATGCCGTGATGGTTTATATATGCTTGGCCCAGGTAGTGGCACTATTAGAAGGTGTGGTCCTGTTGGAGTAGGTGTGTCACTGTGCATGTGGGCCTTAAGACCCTCATCCTAGCTGTCTGGGAGCCAGTATTCTTCCAGCAGCCTTCAGATGAAGATGTAGAACTCTCAGTTCCTCCTGAACCATGCCTGCCTGGATGTTGACATGTTACCACTTTGAAGATAATGGACTAAACCTTTGAACATGTAAGTTAGCCCCAGTTAAATGTTGTCCTTATAAGAATTGCCTTGGTCATGGTATCTGTTCATAGCAGTAAAACCCTAACTAAGACACATAGGATGACCACCAAGAACAGCAGCAGCAGCAAAAACTGTAAAGGTAAAGCCTGGATTTCCCTGGAAACCCTAAGATGTTAGAGATGCCAGAGCCGTGGTATACCTGTCATGGAAAGATGGTAATGGGGTGGAACCAGCCCAAGATAAAGAGGTGTGTTGTAGTCAAAAAAGCAGAAGTTTGGAGTTTGCTTGGATGGTTTTCAGTATTGCTTTGGTCCACTATTTCCTCACTATCCTCCCTTGCCTATGTTTTGGAACATTAATGTACATCATGTACCATGATATGTTGGAAGCATGTAGTCTGCATTTTGATTTTAATTTTATAAGGGATTGCAGTTAAGTGAGTATATGAATCTCAGAAAAGACTTTGAACTTTAGACTTTTAAAACATTGTTGAGACTGTGATAGACTATGGGGACTTTTGAAATTTGACTAAATGCATTTTGCATTATACTATGGCTATAAGCCTATGGGGGCCAGAGAATGAAATGTGATTTGAATAGGTTTGCCTCCTTTAGATTCATGTGCTTTTAATGCTTGGCCATAGGGAATGCCACTATTAGGAGCTGTGGCCTTATTGGAGGAGGTGTGGTCTTGTTTGAGGAAGTGTGCCACTGTGGAGGTCTTAAATGTTCAAGTTATACCCAGGGTGAAAAACATCCAGGATCTTTCTTACTGCCTGTGGATCAAAATGTAGAACTTTCAGTTTCTCCAGCACTGTGTATGCTTGCACACTGCCATGCTTCCTGCCTTGGTGATAATGGACTAAATCTCTGAAAATGTAAGCCAAACTCAATTAAATGTTTCCTTTATAAGAGTTGCCTTGATCATGGTGTCTCTTCACAGCAGTGGAAATCCTAACTAAGATATTCTGATTAGTTTTCCCTCCCCAAATTCCTCTGAGATCCTTCTTACCCCTTCCTTAGAAATACACATCTGTCTTCAGAGAGCAAACAGTATATATATGATAATAATAAAATAAATAAACAAACAAACAAGCCAGAATAGGACAAAACAAACAGGAAAAGGGAGTCAAAGAAGAAGCACAAGAAATACATATAATTGAAGAAACACACATGTTCACACATAGGAATCCCATAAAAGCACAAATCTAGAAGCCATAATAAATATACAATAGACTGGAAAGTTAAAAAAAAAGTCATGACAAAGCATTATGGGTTAAAGGGCAAGTATGTTCTTTGATGCCGTTGTGGTTTGTGTGTGTGTGTGTGTGTGTGTGTGTCTGTGTGTGTCTGTGTGTGTCTGTGTGTGTCTGTGTGTCTGTGTGTTTGTGTGTGTGTTTATCATCTACTACTGGACATGAGGATTACCCTCAAGAGTAGTTTATATACTCAGTGAGACTCCATTGGAGAGTGAATATCATTTAAAGATAGCTTCTGGGTTAGGGATGGGTGTCTGTGTCCACTTCTTTTAGCTTTAGGACCCTATCTGTGCGGTAGAAGTTTATGCTCACAGTCTCTGTGAGTTCATATGTGTCCCAGACCTGTTGTGTTTAGAAACCCTGATTCCTTGGTGTCCTCCATCTTCCCTGACTCTTGCACTCTTTCTGTCTCCTCTTTTGCTGATTTCTTGATCTCTGAGTGGAGGAATGTGATAGAGATATCCCATTTAGGAGTGAAAGTTCCAAAATTTCTTGCTTTCTGCACATTGTCCATTTGTGAGTCTCTGTGTTTGTTCACATCTACTGCAGGAAGGAGGGTCTCTGATGATGACTAAAAGAGGCACTGATCTATGAGTATTTCAGAATATCATTAGGGGTCATTTTAGCAGAACAGTAGTATTTAGTTTTCGCCTAGGTCCCTGGGCTATGTAATTGTTCAGTGTTGTAGATGGGTTCTGACCCATGGCCTGGGTTTTAACATCCAAGTTAACTCAAAAGCAGAAAGAGATAATCCAAATCAACAAAATTAGAGATGAAATGGGGGACATATTAAAGGGCATCTTGGAAATCCAAAGAATCATAAAGACATATTTTAAAAACCTATACAACACCACCTAGTAAAATCTAAAAGAAATGATAATTTCCTTGATATATATATGCCAATTACCAAAGTTAAATCAAGATCAGATAAGCAATTTAGAAGATTTATAACCCCCAATGAAAGAGAAGCCATAATTAAAAGTCTACAAGGAAACAACAACAAAAAGGCCATGCCCAGATGGTTTTAGCACAGAATTCTACCAGACTTTTAAACAAGAATTAATGCCAATACACATCAAATTATTCCACAAAATCAAAACAGAAGTAACATTGCCCAGTTCATCTTACAAGGCTACATTTACTCTGATATCCAAACTTCAAAATGATTCAACAAATAAATAGAATTATAGGAACATAGATGCAACATTTCCCAGTAAAATATTTACATACGGATCTAGGAATATATCTAATCGTTCATCCACCATGTGATCATGGTGGATCATCCTAGAGATGCAAGCGCCTTTCAGTCCATAAACCTGATAAATGTTATCCACCATATAAATAGAATGAAAGACACAAACCACATGGACCTCTCATCAGTTGTACAAAAGATCTTTGACAAAAATCCAAAACCCCTTTATGATAAAAGTCCAGCGAGATTAGGGATACAAGGCACATTCCTCAACATAATAAATGTGATTTACAGCAAGCCCATATCCAGCATCAACCTAAATGTGGAGAAACCCAGAGAATTTCTACTAAAATCTGGACTAAGACAAGTTTTTTAATGTCTTCCATACTTACTTAATATAATACTTGAAGTCTTCACTAGATCAATAAGATGATGAAGGAGATAAGGGAATACAAATATGAAAGGAAGAAGTCAAAGTACATTTATTTGCAGATAATATGATTGTATACATAAATTACCTTAAAAATTCCACCAGGAAAATCCTACAGCTAATAAACACTTTCAACAAGGTAGCAGGAGGCAAAATTAATACACACAAACACACATACACACACCACAGACACAAACACACACTATATGTACAAAAGATACACACAGAGACAGACACATCTCTCTCTCTCTCTCCATATATATATATGTGCATATATATATATGATATATGATATATATCACTAGCCAAGGAGGTTTAAGATTAATATAATGAAAACTCGAAAGATACTGAAGAAAGAAACTGAAAATATCAGGAGATGGAAAGATCTCCTATGGTCATGGAAAAGTAGAATCAATATAGTAAAAATGGCCATCTTATGTAAAGAAATCTACAAATTCACTGCAATCCCCATTAAAATTCCAACACAGTTCTTTGTAGAACTTGAAGAACTTTGTAAACTTTGTATAACAACACAAAAACGTCCCAAGATAGCCAAAATACTGAACACTAAAAGAACTACTGGAGGTATCATCACTTCTGAGTTCAAGTTTTACTTCAAAGCTATAGTAATAAAAAATAGAGTGGTATTAGCATCAAAATAGATATTGATAAATGGAATTAAATTGAAGACCCAGACATAAATGTATGCATCTACAGGCAACTGATTTTTGATAAACAATCCAGAAATATACACTAGAAAAAAAGTATCTTGAACAACTGGTGTTGGTCAAATTGGATGGCCGCATGTAGAAGAATACAAATAGATCCATATTTATCACCTAGCCCAAGCTCAACTCTAAATGGATCAAGGACCTTAGCATAAATCCAGATACACTGAACCTGATAGAAGAGAAAAGTGTCTGCCTGGCAAAAGAAACTTTGTCATTTAGACAAAGCAGGCAGATATAGAATGGGAAGAGGTTTTTGTCAAGTACACATCTAATAGGAGGCTAATACCCAAAATACATAAAGAATGAAAAAAAACTTGAATATTATGAAAACAAATAACCTAATTGCAATTTAGGTACAGATCTAAATTGAGAAATCTCAAAAGATGGTACAGAAATATCTGAGATTTACTTAAAGAAAAATTTCAACATCCTTAATCACCAGGGAAATAAAAATCAAATGAATTTTAAAATTTCATTTTTCTTTGTTGGGTCTTTGTGTGGCTTAGATATCAGGGTAACTGTGGCCTCCTAGAATGAATCATGTAGTGTCCCATCTGTTTCTATTCTGTGGAATAGTTTGAGGAGTATTGATATTAGCTCTTCTTTTAAAATCTAGTAGAATTCTGCACCTAAAACCATCTGGCCCTGGGATTTTGTTTGTTTGGTTTTTTGTTTTTGTTTTTGTTTTTTTTTTATGGTTGAGAAGTTTTGAATGACTGCTTCTATTTCCTTGGAGATTATGGAATTGTTTAGATAGGTTACCTGATCTTGATTTAACTTTGGTATATGGTATCTGTCTAGAAAATCAGCCACTTCATCTAGATTTTCCAGTTTTATTGTGTATATAGGCTTTTATAGTAAGATCTGACAATTTTTTGAAGTTTCTCAGATTCTCTTGTTATGTTTCGCTTTTCATTTCTGATTTTGTGAATTTGGATGCTGTCTCTGTGCATTGTAGTTAGTTTGGTTAAGGGTGTGTCTATCTTGTTGGTTATCTAAGAAGAGCTAGCTCTTGGTTTTGTTGGTTCTTTGTACTGTTCTCTTTGTTTCTAATTGGTTGCTTTCAGCTATAACCTTCACTATTTCCTGCCATTTATTCCTCTCAGATTTGATTGCTTAATTTGATTCTGGAATTTTCAGCTGTACTGTTAAGTTGCTAGTATAGGGGTGCCCAAATCCTATGAGGGAGAGAGCTGGACTCTCAAAAGTGTGGACAATCCTGAGACCTCAGGGGAGACCACCACTTCTGTTCACATTCCTGGCCCAAGAGGAACCTGCCTAGAGCACTCTAGAAACAGGAACCTAGGAACAGTCAGGGGCAGGATATTTTGGGTCTTTGCCTATGCCCAGAGCTGAAAGCCAGTCACCAGGAGTGCTGACACACCTGAAAGCAGAAGTAAGACCACCATTTCTGCTCCGAGGGACCTGACTGGAGCCCTCAGGACACATGGACACAGGATCAGTGTGGGATAGGACTTTTCCAGTTTCTGCCTACACCCACAGCTGAGCCTGTCCCACAGCTCTCTGTATCCAGATACTGCTGGCACACAGGCTTATAGGAGGGCCAAGCCACTGTCAGAGACAGCAAACCAGCTAACAGCAGAGGCAACCAGATAGCAAGAGGAAGACTTGGGAACCTAAGCAACAGTCTTCTCAACAAAGTAAATACCAGATGTCCTAACATACTGGAAAAGCAAGATTTGGATTTAAAGTCACATCTCATGATAATGATAAAGAACTTTAAGAAGGACATAAATAACTCCCTTAAAGAAATGCAGGACAACAAAAGTAAACAAGTAGAAGCCCTTAAAGAGGAAACACACACACACACACACACACACACACTCACACACACACACAAAACCCTTAAAAAAATTACAGGAAGACACAACCAAACAGGGTGAGGAATTGAACAAAACCGTCCAGTATTTAAAAATGGAAATAGATACAATAAAGAAATCACAAAGGGAGACAAACATGGAGATACAAAACCTAGGAAAGAGATCAGGAGTCATAGACACAAGCATTATCAACAGAATACAAGAGATAAAAGAGAGAATCTCATGGGCAGAAGATACCATAGAAAACATCAACACAACCATCAAAGAAAATGTAAAATGCAAAAAGCTCCTAACCCAAAACATTCAAAAAATTCAGGACACAATGAGAAGATCAAACCTAAGGATAATAGGTATAGAGGAAATTAAAGGGCCAGAAAATACCTTCAACAAAATTATAGAAGAAAACTTCCCTAACCTAAAGAAAGAGATGCTCCTAAACATACAAGAAGCCTACAGAATTCCAAATAGATTGGACCAGAAAAGAAATTCTTCCTGTCACATAATAGTCAAAACACAAAATGCAGTAAACAAAGAATATTAAAAGAAGTAAGAGAAAAAGGTCAAGTAACATATAAAGGAAGACCTATCAGAATTATACCAGACATCTCAACAGAGACTGTGAAAGCAAGAAGATCCTGGACAGATGTCATACAGGCCCTAAGAGAACATAAATGCCAGCCCAGGATACTATATCCAGCAAAACTCTCAATTACTATAGATGGAGAAACCAAGATACTCCATGGAAAAAACAAATTTCACAATATCTTTCCACAAATACAGCCCTAAAAAGGATAATAGATGGAAAACTCCAGCACAAGGAGGGAAACTACACCCTAGAAAATACAAGAAATTAATCTTCTTGCAACAAGCACAAAAGAAGAGAGCCAAACAAACATAATTCTACCTCTAACAACAAAAATAACAGGAAACAAAAATCACTATTCCTGAATATCTCTTAACAGCAATAAACTAAATTCCCCAATAAAAAGACATAGACTAGCAGATTGGATACATAAAGAGGGCCCAGAATTTTGCTCCATACAGTAAACACACCTCAATGACAAAGACAGATACTACCCCTGAGTAAAAGTCAGGAAAACAATTTCCAATCAAATGGTTTGAAGAAACAGCTGGAGTACCCATTCTAATATCGAATAAAATCAACTTTCAACCAAGAGTTATCCAAAAAGATAAGGAAGGACATTTCATATTCATCAAAGGAAAATCCACCAAAATGAGCCTTCAGTCCTGAATATCTGTGCTCCAAATACAAGGGCACCTACATTCATGAAAGAAACCTTACTAAAGCTCAAAGCACACATTCCACCTCACACCATAATAGTGGGAGACTTCAACACCCCACTCTCAGCAATGGACAGATCATGGACACAGAAACTAAACAGAGGCACAGAGAAACTAACATAAGTTACGAACCAAATGGATTTAACAGATATCTATAGAACATTTCATCCTAAAACAAAAGAATATACCTTCTTCTCAGTACCTCATGGTACCGTCTACAAAACTGACCATATAATCAGTCACAAAACAGGCCTCAAACAGATACAAGAAGATTGTAATGCTCCCATGCATTTTTTCAGATCACTAAGGACTAAGTGCAGAACTCTATCAGACCCTCATAGAAGACTTAATGCCAAAAGTCTTGGAAAGATCGGAATTTAAGGCCCATACCTAAACATAATAAAAGTAATATGCAGCAAACCAGTAGCCAACATCAAGCTAAATGGAAAGATCTTGAAGCAATCCCACTAAAATCAGGGACTAGACTAGACTGCTCACTATCTATTCAATATAGTACTTGAAGTCTGAGTCAGAGCAATCAGACAACAGAAGGAGGTCTTGGAAAGGAAGAAATCAAAGTATCACTATGGTCTGTGGGATCCAGAGGAGGCATGGACAGGTTGGGGAGAGGCTCTATCTGGCACAAGGGGTTGGGCTTGCTGGGGAAATGAGAGAATAGAAAATGTCTACGGGCAGCCTGCCTGCTCTTGTGGCAGCTGTGGCCTGTGGTTGAACAGGCATGCCCCTAATTCTAGTTTTCTACATTGAACCATCCTAAGGACTGAATCCCACTTGCTCGTGCTTTACAATGATGTCAGTGCACTGTCAGAGTCTGTTTGATTGTATTTAATTAGGATTTTTTCATCTTTTAATATAGTCAATGGGGATGGAGCTTGTGGTGGTTCTACAGTGTCTTTGGTTGTGTTATCAGAGTAGTAGTGTTCTGAGATGGGCTTGGGAATATTCTTTAACGTTATTGAATTGTTTGAGGAATAGTGCCATTATAAACATGTTTAATAATTTCCCTGTGATCTTCTTAATTGGTGCAGCATTAGTCATAATTTCTTTTTCATTATAAATATATCCTTAAAATGCCTTCTATCTTCTTAGTCTAGTTGATTTTATCTTTTAAAAGCAACATAGTTCATTTGTTTTAATTTCTATGAGATGCTTTATTTATATGTCTTATTGTTTGTTATTTACTTTGCTAAATTTGTATTATTTAGTTTGTTTACAAATTATCACATCCTGGTGTAGGTCGAACTGAGAAGGCAGTAGAGAGAAAGAAACTGGGGAGGAGTGGCCAATCTCAGGATTTCCTGGAAACCAGCTCTTGAGAACCAGCTAGACTCCCATGAGACCCAGTTTCCAAGTGCGTGCTTCCAGTGCCATGATGCCTCTCTCTGTTGATTGCTCTTCTTTCTGCTTTGGCAAAGCAAAACAATAACAATAACAGGAATAACAGGAATAACAACAATAGCCTTCACATTTCTTTACTCTTGCTTCTTTCATGCATGTTAAGCCAATGCCAGGTGGGTGAATCTAAGAAGCCCTCTTTTTTTTTTAATTAAAATTTTTAATTTTTTTTACAGTCCATTTGTTGTCCCCTCCTGATTCATCCTCCCACAGTTCCTCATTCTTTTCCTCCCCCACCCCCCCACCCCCGTCTTCAAGAGGATGCCTCCCCTATCCAGGCCAACCCACTCCCTGGGGTCTCAAGTCTCTCAAGGGCTAGACACTTCTTTCACTGAAGCCAAACCAGGCAGTCCTCTGCTGTACATATGTTGGGAGCCTTGGACCATCTCATGTGTGCTGCCTTATTGTTGACTCTGTGTCTGAGAGATCTCAGGGGTTCAGGTCAGTGGAGACTGCTGGTCTTCCTACTAGGTCACCCTCCTCCTCAGCTTCTTCCAGCCTTTCCCTAATTCAACCACAGGGGTCCCTGACTTCATTCCAATGATTGGGAGTAAGTATCTGCTTCTGTCTTGGTCAGCTGCTTGTTGGGCCTCTCAGAGGACAGCCATGGTAGGCTCCTGTCTGTAAGCACACCCTAGTATCAGTAATAGTGTCAGCCCTTGGAGCCTCCCCTTGAGATGGATCCCAAGTTGGGCAGGTCACTGGACCTCCTTTCTCTCCGTCTCTTCTCTATTTTTTTTGTCCCTGCAGTTCTTTTAGACAAGAATAATTCTGGGTCAGAGTTTTTGACTACAGGATGGAAACTTCATCCCTCCACTTGATGCTCTTTCTTTCTACTGGAGGTGGACTCTACAAATTCCCCCTCCCCACATCTAAGGTCCTTCCCTTTGAATCCTAAGAGTCTCTCACTCACAGGTCTCTGGTACATTCTAGAGGCTCTGCCCACCTCCCACTCACTGAAGTTGCATATTTCCATTCATTCTGTTGGCCCTCAGGGCTTCTCTCCTGTTCCCCCCTCCCCATACATGATCAAGTTCCCCCCTTTCCCCTCCCATCTCCCACCCATGTCCTTCCCCTAAGAAAGCCTCTTTTTTTTTACTTTATTATTCATTTATTTATATATATACCCTCAGAAGGCAGAAGACATCCAGTACCCTGGAGCTCGCGTTTTACAAGTGGTTGTGAACCAACCAAAGTGGGTGCTGGGAATCCAACTTGGGCCCTCCACTCTTAAGTGCTAAGCCATCTGTCCAGCTCTGCATTGATCCAAGTGCATTCCTTTAACTCACAGGAGGAAGAGTCATGAAGAGAAGGCTCAGCCTGGGACAAGCACATGCTGTTCTTCCAGGAGTCTGGAGTTTGATCCCCAGAACCCACATCAGCTAGCTCACAACCACCTCTAACTCACTTCCAGACACATGAACTCATGTGCACACACCCGCACATGAATACGCATGATTTTCAAAATAAAAAAAATTTATTTTACAACCAAAACCACTTAAAAAAAAAAGACTTCTAGCCAAATGCTAGAGCCCCGAGCCATCTCTCCAGCCGCAGGCACAGCATTTCATAAATTTCATTATTCTTTATGGACAGTCAAAAATTTTGAAAGTTTCTCAAATCTTTATAATTCAACTAAATCGAGAAGAGTCCTGCATTAAAGTTAAGCACACAGCCATGATTCCTACACACTGACTAGTTTTGGGCCAACTTGACATTGTGGGTATTGCCACCCCTGGGCTGGTGGTCCTAAGTGCTATAAAGGCTGAGAAAGTCATGGAGAGCAGCACCCTCCATGGCCTCTGCATCAGCTCCTGCTTCCAGGTTCCCGTACTCACTGCCTTTGATAATGAACTGTTATAGAAAGCTTGAGTGAATTAAACCCTTTCTTTCACAAGTTGCTTTTGGTCAGTGTTTTATCACAGCAATAGTAACCCGAATTAAGATACCCTCTCTTGGGAGGTGGAGGAAGGAGCAGTTCAAAACCAGTTTGCGGTAGAAAGCCTCTTGTAACTCAAGTTCTGATCCCCTTGACTCTCCCTGTACCATAACTGTGATGCATTTGCAGCGTTGAACTTGTGGAAACACATTGTACAATGATGGTTCTCAGTCAGCCCCATCTAGACGAATTCTCAGTTTAGTCTCAAATCAAATGAACATTCTAACTTTTTATTATGCACTCTTTATTGTGTATGTGTGTGGAATGGGCAGGTGTGTGTAGTGTGTGTAGGCCTGTGTATGTGTGGTGTGTGTGTGTGTGTGTGTGTGTATGTGGTGTGTGTGTGTATGTGTGTATGTGGTGTGTGTGTGTATGTGTGTATGTGGTGTGTGTGTATGTGTGTATGTGGTGTGTGTGTGTATGTGTGTATGTGGTGTGTGTGTGTATGTGTGTATGTGGTGTGTGTGTGTATGTGTGTATGTGGTGTGTGTGTATGTGTGTATGTGGTGTGTGTGTATGTGTGTATGTGGTGTGTGTGTGTATGTGTGTATGTGGTGTGTGTGTGTATGTGTGTATGTGGTGTGTGTGTGTATGTGTGTATGTGGTGTGTGTGTATGTGGTGTGTATGTGTATGTGGTGTGTGTGTATGTGGTGTGTGTGTGTATGTGTGTGTGTATGTGGTGTGTGTGGTGTGTGTGGTGTGTATGTATGTGTATGTGTGTGTGTATGTGGTGTGTGTGTATGTGGTGTGTCTGTGTATGTGGTATGTGTGTGTGTGTGTGGTATGTGTGTGTGTATGTGTGTATGTGTGTATGTGGGGTGTGTTTGTGTATGTGGTGTGTGTGTGTATGTGGTGTGTCTGTGTATGTGGGGTGTGTGTGTGTGTGTGTGTGTGTGTGTGTGTGTGTGTGTGTGTGGTGTAGGGACCTTTACTCACTGCACAGCCTGCTGAGCTGAGTTTGATTTCCAGGACCTATATGGGAGAAGTAAAACACCAACTCATTTAAGTTGTCCTGGGACCTCCACAAGCATGTCATACCACCCTGCCAAACCACACACACACACACACACACACACACACACACACACACACACACAGTTTCCCCTGCTAGCCTGGCACTCACAGGTATCCACCTGCTTTAGTCACAGAAATTCTATAATTAAAGACACTTGCTACCACTCCCAGTTTTTAATTAGCAACTCATACACTTTGCTTCTTTCCCAGTATTAAAAATTACAGATTAATAAAAGCCTCTACAACTTTTCTTTCTAGACATCTAATTTGAAGCTTTGTGTGTGTGCACACAGGTGATGATCGTCATTATATAGTCACCCCTTTTACAACAATCCCCCTACCCCACACCTTCAGTTCAGAAGTTTGATGCTGCCTTAATCTTTTGTGCGAGCTTGCTTGTTTGTTGCTGCTTTTTTTTTTGCTCTACAGTTTTTATTTTTTAATTTTTTTCTCCATCTTTATTAAATTGGGTATTTCTTATTTACATTTCAATTGTTATTCCATTTTCCGGTTTCCAGGCAAACATCCCCCTCCCTTTCTATATGGGTATTCCCCTCCCCATCCTCCCCCCATTACTGCCCTCCCCCCAACTATCACGTTTACTGGGGGTTCAGTCTTGGCAGGACCAGGGGCTTCCCCTTCCACTGGTGCTCTTACTAGGCTATTCATTGCTACCTATGCAGTTGGAGCCCAGGGTCAGTCCATGTATAGTCTTTGGGTAGTGGCTTAGTCCCTGGAAGCTCTGGTTGGTTGGCATTGTTGTTCATATGGGGTCTTGAGCCCCTTCAAGCTCTTCCAGTCCTTTCCAAGATTCCTTCAACGGAGGTCCAGTTCTCAGTTCAGTGGTTTAATGATGGCATTCACCTATGTATTTGCTGTATTCTGGCTGTGTCTCTCAGGAGAGATCTACATCCGGTTCCTGTCAGCCTGCACTTCTTTGCTTCATCCATCTTGTCTAGTTTGGTGGCTGTATATGTTTGTTGCTGCTTTAATCACGATTCCCACTTTTTTCCCCTCTATGTTCTTAGACAATTCTGTCTGAATTTCCCAACATTCCAAGTGTATATTCTCTTTGTCTACCTGAGTTTATGGGTTTTAAGCTGGGTAAACTTGTTTATCCCTGAACTTTAGGAAGCTCCTTTTCAGTGCAGCTCATCTAATTATGTAGCAGTGATGTCTTCTCCAAGGTCTCTGAGGAAAAATGTTAACAGTTGCATTTAACAGTGCCTTATATCTCCCAAATTAAAGTTTCCATGGAGATCGCAGGTTTTGCTCATTTATCTCTGTAATTCTTTTTCATGTTACTTGCATTCTGTTTGTTCATGTAAGTTGGCTACATGGTTGGTTCACACAAGTTGGATAGTCCCTGAGGAATATAAAATAATCCCATAGTTGCTAGGTTGGTCTTTTGTTCCCTGCATGAACAGGATTGTGATTGGAAGAGTCCAGAATACAGAGATACTTAACTGCATAGGTGGAAAAAAATCATACGGGGCAATCTGAGAAGTTTGAGTTGACTGCCTTCCAGCAGACCACCTATGTCCACTTTAAAACAGTTGTGAATTCCCACTAATCACAATCTAACTTGTCTCTCCTAGAACGCTCCTTCCTGTAAAGTATTCCTAAAGAAGTCTTTTCTGTAGAGGAATAGAATATGCCTTTTTTCTTGAGTGTCAGATTACTACAGACACCATGAACATAAAATTATGTATACGGTATTCATAGTCTATTAGCCATGTAGTATTTAGAGTGCTATATGTTACAGTAGGTATTCAATAAATTGGAACTGCTTTTCAGGAATATATATATATATATTATATTTGACATTATGTATAAAATATTCATATAGTTTATAATTGTGAAAATTGAAACACGCCAAAAGTCCAAAAGAAGACATTGTGAGCACTTTCTTTATAGTACATAGCTTACATATGCAAATAGAAGTATGTCATGCCAGAGGCATAAGCTTCAGGGATCAGTAAAACATATTCTAACTTAATCAAAGATGAGCTTTTTGTAGAATGATGGTGAATTGTGCCTTTGAAACTTTGTAATTTTATTAGCATATATAGTGCTTTAAATTTTGTACTTTTCAGTCTAGAAAGAATCAAGAGTTTAAAATCCAAGAACAAAATCATTTTACTCTTATGTAAGGAGGTTGTAATGGACATTCAGTAAATAGGTCATTTTTATTTTCTTCCAGAAAACAGCTCCTGGACAACGGTGAGGTAAAAGCTCTCATTCTTGGTAGACTTATGCATTAAATCCCACTTGAAGGATAATTCATGAAGGTGCAGCCTTCCTGCTGATGTGTGTCAATGCAGCTTGAATTTGGGGCAGTGGTAATCATTTCTGCTGGGCCTTCCTCCTTCTGTCTGATCTCATGATTGACTAGTAATAAGAATTTGGAAGCCAACTCTGAGAACGCAGGAAAATTACCAGAAGTGACCTATTTACTTTTTTAGAGGAGGATGTTTTATAACTTCCTCCTTACACCCTTTGTATAAATACATGAGTTTATCCATTTATTTTACAAAGTATTATTCTGTGAATGCACAAATATGTATCCTAAAACTCCTTCCATTCCATTAAGTAATCTTTTAATACTAAATTTTGATGGTCATGTGTTTGTTACTAGTTCTTTTACATTGGTCATCAAATGCGTTACCTCCTGGGGCTATTAAAACATTCCCCAGTGTGCTTAGATCATTTCCTCAGCAAAGTCCTAGAATTAAGTACAAGTCAAAGTAATTGGCCGTTCTCTAGGATCCTGACAGTCAGGAACTAGAGAAATTGGTCATTTTAATATTCCAGTGGGTTTTTTATTTCACTTTAAAGTATAAGCTGACTATTTGCCTTTTGATAGATGAAAATACTGCATATCTGTAATATAATTAAATATCAGTAAATTAGGGTATAAATATTTATCTGTTATTTACATTTGGTTGCACTGACTATTGCCACGTTCACCATATTTTTCTGGTAAAAGTTTGTTTTATGAATATTTCGATTAGGAGAATTTTAATTTGAAATCTTTGCCCTGTGGAACTCTCAGCTTGGTTAAACTAGGATAGAGTATGGATTAGTAAAAATCCTTAGACAGTTCTACTTGAATGCTTTTCTGGCTTGTGTGCTGCTATGATTTCTCTTATCCGAAGTACACATGTATACATGAAGCTTTTGCATTTTATCCCCTCCTTGTTCAAAGCCTTTCCCTCTTTAAAGTGGTGTCTTCTCCGTGGCCTTTCACACTTTCTGGGCTGCCGGGCTCATCCCCCTCCTCCATTTCCTTGTCCATTGTTCTCGTTACTGTCTAACCGGTTGCAGTTTATCTACGTATGGTGCCTACCAGTGCCGCTTCCTAACTAAATGTGCTAAGGTGTGGGCCTTGCGAGGACCTCAGCATTCTGTCTGAAGCACTCAGAACAGTTCCTGGCACGGATTATTTAATCACTAAATCATAGCTGAATGGATGGATGCATGCATTAGCGTGCTGAATGCTATGCTGGGAAAGCAGAAGAAACATTTTACCTGTGTCTGTTAATTTATACGTGGGCGAAGTGCAGAGGTCACTGCTTTGTGTCTTGCAGTTGATTTTCCACGCCTTGCAGTTGCTGGCATTCATGGGTCTTGCCATCTTAATCATGCGGTTGAAGCTGTTTCTGACACCTCACATGTGCCTTATGGCTTCCTTGATCTGCTCCCGAAGGGTAAGCCACCATCCCTGAGTGACTGTTACTATAACAACTAAAGCAACTGGCCTTGGAGCTGCCCTGGCTTTGCTAAGTCATCCAAATTCTGAAAGCAGCCAGTGCTCTCAGCAAACTGTGCCCAGAGACTTTAAATGCCAGTTGTTGATTCGCTGTTAGCAAGAAAGTGGCTTTGGAAAATCCCGATAGACTCCAAATGATGTTTCTGGAGAGAGCAATTGGGAATTCAGCCCTGCTGCTATCATCGTGTCTACAAATAGAGACTTTTAGCCTTTAAGTCTGTACAGTTGTTTCTGGTCCGCCCAATCCCCAAACTGCAGATTTCCCATGCTGAAGAGGTCCCTGGTGGTCCTGCTTGAATAAAGAATTTCTAAAACAAATTCTTTCTATTCTGGCATTCCTCCCTATATAGTTTAATGGATACATAAACTAGCTAGAGAGCTACATAAACTAGACAGACACTCAGTAGAGCTAGCAGCCATTTTCCTGAGAGGAGCATACAGGTCAATGCTAGTGGGTTTCTTCTGGCTATTCAAGCCATCATAAAAATCAGCCAAAAGTTAAAGTTTTCAGCTTAGCATATTTCGAGTTGCAGCTCACTAATTCTAATGTCTGGCTGAGAGTCCGTACTGGAAAGACACCCAGTTCTTTCAGAAACACAGAAACCTTGCGCGTAACCAGGTCTAGTAACTGAAGAATGTTGATGGTTTGCGAGCGGCAGATGGACATACCATGCATCTGTGTACTGAGCCACAGGGTTACCCACTTTGGATTCAGTAGGAAGGTGAGAATGTAGTTGTGATCCGAGTCTTATATTTCATATAAGAAATATAAATAAATGGTCTTTTTATTTCAGCTCTTTGGCTGGCTTTTTTGCAGAATTCATTTTGAGAATGTTGTCTTCGGCATTCTGACAATGATGTCAATACAAGGTTGTGCGAACCTCCACAACCAGTGGAGCATAATGGGAGAGTTCACTAACTTGCCTCAGGAAGAGCTCATACACTGGATCCGGCACAACACCAGGCCAGGTGAGCTGCTACACATATGTACTATAACATACATGCATATGTTTGCCTATTCGTCATGTACAGCTAAGCATAGCATCTGTGCACATATGTGTGTATGTATGTGGATATGTATGTGTGTATGTACGTGGGTGTGTATGTGTGTATATGTATGTATGTGCGTGTATGTATGTGTATGTATGTATATGCATGCATGTGTGCATGTATGTATATGCATGTATGTATATGCATGTATGTATACGTATGTGTATATATGTATATGTATGTGTATATATGTATATGTATGTATATATGTGTGTATGTATGTATATGTATGTATGTGTGTGTATGCATGTATGTATATGTATGTGTGTATGTGTGTGTATGTATGTATGCATGTATGTATGTATATGCACTAGTGTTTGTGCATGTGTGCGAGAGGCAAGTGGGTATGGGGCATACGATTCTGACTTGCAGGTGTTTGCCTTTTGACTACATTATTTGACAACGATCTGGGAGAGATACACATTCAGTAGGAATTACACTTCAATCTTGAGTTGTGATCTTTTACCAGACCTAGCCATGATGCTGTCATGATGCTAGAAGTCCCAGCATGCCTCTTCCTCACTGAAGATACGATTGAGATTCTGCACTGTTCTATGCCCTTAGTATTTATTGACATGCTTTCAGAAAGTTGTATTTAGAGTGTTTATTTCAGTAGATCTAAATAAAATACCATATGTTTCTGACCAATTTTTATAAAAAAATCTCTACAAATGTATTAACATTTAGTGTATTAAAATATCAAGAATTAAGCTTTTGGCCATATAGTTGACTTTGATTTAACAATATTTATGGTTAAATTTGATTGTTGCATTCAATTTTATAAAACCATGCTTGATCCTTGCCTGGTACCATGGCCCATGCTGTGCTCTGAGATTAGCTGCTGCCAAAGGCTGTACCACTTAGCCTATATGGCGAGCTAGCTTCCCCAAGCCGCCCCAGTCACACTCAGTTCCAACAACCACCAGCTTGTGTTTTTCCCAAGAACTCCACCCATTCCTCTATGGCCCATACCTCTGTGCCTATTCCTCTGGCTCCCTGCTTTCTTCTCATGCCCACCTTAACTGTGGATGGAAAACACCAGACAGCCTTAATATTTAAAACTAGCCAGATAGCTCAATGGTCGGGAGAAGAATCTATTGCTCTAAACTCATTAGCTATCCTATATCAGAATTCTGCTGGCGGCAGTCTGCCATTGGCTCTAGTTGTCCCCAGGCATTACATAGTTTATGCTCCTCTCCCCAAATCCTGGCTGAAAAGTGTCCTCTCTCTCCCTCCTTCCCTCCCTTCTTGCCTCCCTCCCTCCCTTAATCCCTCCTTCCCTCTCCCTCCCTTTCCTCCTCCAGGGACCTGGAAATTCAATCTTTTTCTTTTCACCCAGAGATTGGCATCAGCCATCTTTATTGACACAATCAAGAACCAATTAGGGAAATGACACCTTCACCTACATTTATTCCTCCAAAAATGTATACCACAAGTAATGAATGATTCGAAGAGCTAGAAAAACAATAAACATGTTGTGAGTCTCCATGTGTTTTCTGGGAATTAAACCTGGGTCTTCTGCAAGAGACCACCGTGTTATCTGGCCAGTTCCTAAATTATAAATATTGAAATATATTTTCTTCTAACAAAATCCACATGACTATAACTCACCACTACAGTAACAAAAAAATCATTTGAAAAAATGTATACCACGGCATTGGGTTTTGACATTGTTCACAGTAAGACAGGATCTTTTTCCTCTTTCTAGTTTTCTTCCTGTAGTACTGGTGAAGCAGTTAAGGTGAATTTGGAAATGTTTCAACTGCATAGTTTTGGCAGGCCCCTTAGCTTTGATACCTCTGAGCCTATTTCTACACAATAAGAAAGACAGAAAATTCACTAGTTACCCTACAAGCCAAGTCACTGGATCCCTGTACAAACATGTACGTGGAGTTGGTGAGGTAGCTCCATGGGCAAATGCACCTGCTACCGAACCTGAGGCTTGATTGAGATTCCCAGACCTCATCTGGTAGGGGAGAGTCAATTCCCAACAATTCTTTACTCTACATGTGGTCCATGGTATACATGTGTACAAATACACACACATACACACACACACATACACACACCTGTGCATGCACACAAACACCAAATAAATCATTAAGTGTAAAATGAAATCTAAAAGTATGTGTATAGCTCCTAGCACAGGAAAGCACAGGTTAAATATTCAGAAGACAAACGATAAGTATTGAATAGGTAAGATACCTAAATCGGGCCCATTAATGTAGGATCTTGGATTTTTTCTTAATTTAAATTCAAATTTTAGGGGTACATTGAACTTTTTTATTTTTTGGAAATGTTTTGTTAAAGAATGTTATCTTGTTTCCCAGACGCTGTCTTTGCAGGCGCCATGCCGACAATGGCAAGCATCAAGCTGTCTACACTGCATCCGATTGTGAACCACCCACACTATGAGGATGCAGACTTGAGGTGAGCAGTCCCCTGCATCCATTGGGTAGAATTTTCAGTACTTACTAGTGGCCCTAAGAAAAATGAAAATGTTTGTTTACACACACACACACACACACACACACACACACACACAAGCACACACACACACAAGTACATACCTGAGCCACACATATATACCCACAAAAAATGGTTCATGTGTATGGGGGATTAGATGTGTCTGAGAGAGAAAGGAGAGAGAAGAGAGAGAGGGAGGGACGGGACGGGAGGAGGGGGAGAAAGAAAGGGGGAGGTGTGGGTGGGAGGGGAAGGGGTAAGGAGAACACATACAGAGGTGCTGAGACAGAGACGCATACCCTACCAACCCCAACTACCACACATACAGAAAGGGGCGGAAGGGAGGGAGGAAAGGAAGGAGGGAGGGAAGGAGGGGAGAGAGAGAGAGAGAGAGGGAGGGAGAGAGAGAGAGATAGAGGCATAAAACTCAAAAAAGTCAGAAGCTAAATAGATTTGATTTTAGCCACATTTTGCCAGCCTCTCTCTCAACTTCATAAAATTCTCTGCCTGATTTAAGAAATATTTCAGATCTTTTCAATGGTTAGTGAGTAGTTTATTTTCCCAGATAAAGATTAAAAATAATAAATGGAATTTGCTATAAAACGTTTTTTAAAATTACAAAACTTCTTATCTGATTAAGTAAAAATTCTCCTTTCCTTTTATAACTAAAACTTCTGTTTACCTCAGTGTGTGTGTGTGTGTGTGTGTGTGTGTGTGTGTTTGCACATGTCTGTGAACCAGAGGTCAATGGTGGATGTATTTTCTGATTTCTCCCCACCTTATTCTTGGAGACAAAGTCTGCTTAACATAGTATTCAGCTAGGCTAGCCAGAGAGTTTCTGGGATCTGCCTATCTCCTGTTCTCCCTGCTTGGGTCGCAGATGGGAGCTGATATTATTGGCTTTGGGTGTAAGGGACCTGAATCCAGTGCAGCAGGTATGGATTTAAAAATGATTTAAATCAGTTCTGTCATTTGTTAAAAGAATCTTTTTCTTTTAATTTTTGTTACACTGCTAGAAGAAATAATTTTGATTTATTCAAAAATTTCTGTCTAGTTCTTGTGATTGAACATCCCAAGCAACATTTAGTTCGTTCAGGATTTTAGCAACCTTCTAGTATGCCACATTTGATTGTTCATCCTGGCATTTCAGAATTTTCTGTGGTGCTTTTCCTATCCATGGAAGTATCCTAGATGCTCACTGCTAAATACTCCCTTGGCAGTATTCCACCTCAGTTTGTCTGTTTTTAGTTTTTAGAGAGGAAATTATTCACCAAGATTCATATTGTCACAATTCCTAGCCTTTAGGTGACAGAATTACATTCTATAATAGATTGCTTTGTGGACTATATGAAGTGAACTTTACAAGCTGAATTATCATCTGACCAGCCAGTACAAATTATCTACATATTTATCTTAGATATAACAGGCTTCAAACTGCTGTAAAATTCAGTATATTGAAGATAGAAATAGACACATGTAAATCAATCTCTCAAAGCAATTGCATAATTTTTGGTCATATCCAGCTTCCAATTGAGGGTTAAGGTATCAATTTGCTAGAAAATCCTCTTTAACATATTATTTATCTTAAAAATAGGTTTGTAATTATTGTTGTTGTTGTTTAAATTTAAAGGGCTCGAACAAAAATAGTTTATTCTGCATATAGTCGAAAACCTGCAGTAGAAGTGAGAAATAAACTGTTGGAATTACACGTGAATTATTATGTTCTAGAAGAGGCATGGTGTGTGGTGAGAACAAAGTGAGTATCAACAACATAATGTATAATATGGTATATTGTTAGGTGAACTGAGTACTAATAATATTATGTATAATTTGTGTATTGTAAAGCAACAGAAGCCTCACTTCATTCTGTACCGATACAGGACTGCTCCGCAGAAATCCGGATTCCTGGTTTAGATATATCTCATTAACATATGACCACTGCCATGTAGAGAAGTTAAATTTCACTGTCTTCCCATAATACTTATAAAAATTACATTTTAATATCTTAGTTTTCTTATGACCTTTAAACTTACTTTTCATAGGTTTATGGAAGCATAAATTATATAAAGACTAAGGATGTAGGGCATTGTTTCGGCACAGGCATTTATCATGTAATACTTAAGTCAGGTTAAAATATCTATTGGAAATGTATGTTCTTAATTTTTTACTTTGCAGCATTTTTCTTTGATGTCTAAAGTATAAGTGAATTATATTTATCTGCTACTGTTCCTCAGTTATACCGGATATAAGGCTTAAAATTTCTCGTAACTACAGATTGCATAGTAAGTAAAAACATTATAAATACTTCGAGATTTGTATTTCCAAAATTAAGACAAAATAACGTGTTCAAGGGATTCTTTAGGTTATTATTTAGATTTCTGGCAGAGATCTCAACAGATCCAAGCAAGTAAATTGCCTATAACAAAAATGCCATTCATCAGTCAATAGATCAAAAATAGGTCTCAGTGTCATTAGAATGTGTTATTTAAGGTGCCCACTTTTCAAGCCACACTTGTTAGTCCTGCACATGGTGTCCAACACCCTTGAAATAGGAAGTTAGCAGTAACTGATTCAAAGCACCTAGGTGTTTGTAAGCAACCGGAGCAGTGGTTCTCGCCATGTAGGTGGTGAGCCCTTTGGGCACCAAACAACCCCTTCCACAGGGCTTGCATATCAGATATGTATATTACAGCTCATAACTAGAAAAATTATAGTTATGAAGTAGCAATGAAATAATTTCATTTGGGGAGGGGGCGTCACCACAGCGTGAGGAACTGTATTAAAGGGTTGCAGTATTAGGAAGGTTGAGAACCTCTGATAAAGGGGAGTCCATATTCATTATCCAAAGGATTAATAAAAAGAACGGGGCCAGGGATAGAGTTCCAAGGTTCAGCCCTCACCTGGTATGTGCAGGGTCCTGGCTTCTTTTCGGAAAACGGCAAAAGTGGGCCATGGATTAAAGAAGAACGTTCTGTGAGACCACGGAAAGATACACCATCTCAATGGAGACAAACCAACCTCATTCGGGGACTTTAGAGGTGCACACAAGAGTTCAAATAAAGTATTAACAAAAGAGCTCTAAACAGCAAATTAGATAAGATACAAGAAAAAACAAAAAGCAGTGAATTTGAAGTAGATCAAGAAAAAGCACTAATCCACACAGGACTTATTATCTAAATTGTTTTTTTAAGGACAAATTGCAGAGATCTCCACAATAACTGAACATGGGGGCCACAGCTAGGACAGAGCAGGGGACTTCAATTATAGGAAAGAAAAGAAAGAGAAGAGAAGAGGTAGAAAACAGCAACCCAAGACCTGTCTAAGTCTCTGAGGTTGGAGAAAGCCACTGAGAAATCCACTGCTAAATTCAACAAATCCATTAAGGGCAAAACCAGAGAAAATTAGGGCAAGGCACATGCAGCCAAACAGAAAGATCAGGTGACGATGCCCTGAAGAAAGGAGAGAGGCAAGTGCACTGCGAGGAACACCAACTTCTCACATGGAAGGGCCAAGCCAGCTGATGTGAGAACAAGCCAAGTGGTGAATGAAGAATTCACAGATTGTAGTCAGCAAAAGTCTACATGTATGAGAGGGTCACTTGACCATGTTCAGGTCGGCAGAGGGGCTAAGTGGCCTCCTGCAGGCCAACTTACCACAAGGAATTCTAAATATTGGAACCAAATGGAGATGAACATACACCGAACAAAAATAAGCTACCCAACTGAAATGTCCATAGAACATGATTCTTCTCAAAATCCTAATGCAACATAGACAATGGGATAAAAATACAAATCTGAAAATATATACATATATGTTCACATGTGTGTATATGTGTCTGTGTGCATGTATTTAAAACAATTGGAACTATATTCCTTGACAGCATGGAATTAAATTAGAATTAGTTAATAGCAAGGAAGCTCCCTGGATAATATATAAATAATTATATTGTAGATAATGTAATTAAAGATCAATCATAAAATGTAATTAAAGATCAATCATAAAATCACAGTGGAAGTTCTAAAATGTTCGAACTGAATAAAAATGAACACAGCGTGTCACAGCCTGTGGGAAACACCACAGCAGACTAATAAAGGACTTTAGATTTAAAAAGAACTCTTAAAACAGAATAAGAAAACAATCCACTAAATAGACAAAATACTTAGATGCTACAACAGGAAATACATAAGTGGTAAAGAATCATATAAAATATGCTTTATGTTACTATTCATTTACAAAATGTATGTTAAACCTACAAGGAGATACACAACCTCTAGAGTTGACAGAGAAACTGACTGGCCCAAGTGTCGCTGAAATGAAAGCATACCTACTATTCTTCCATATCGGCTGAAGGAATAAAATGTGGTACAAACCATGTAATGACCGAATTTTACAGTTTCTCATGAAAGCTGACACCTACTCTGCATATTTGTTTAAGATTAAAGAAGGAATTTATTGGGGTGGAAGTGATGGTTCAAGAGTTAAGAGCAAATTTTCTGCTCTTGTAGAAGACCTGAATTTGGTTCTCAGCAGCAAGGTCATGCAGTTAACAATCACCTGTAACTCCAGCTGCAGGAGATACGATGTCTTCCTCAGGTCTTCACAGGCACCAGAACACCGCCCCCCCCCTCTCTCTCTCTCTCACACACACACACACACACACACACACAAAACCTTAAAATATAAAGCATTCATCTATTCTTGAAATTGCATTCAGTTATTCATATCAGCTTTGTTTTAGTAATCTCAACCTAGGAATAGTTCAAATATCTACTAGCAGGTGAATTAATTACTAAGACATATTGTGAGAATATTTAGAGAATGAAATAGTACTCATCAATAGGAATGAAGGAGCCCTCGACACCTACAATGAACATAACAATTATACTTAGGAAGATAAGCCAGACAAAGATAAAAATAAAGCAAGAATTCCAGAAAATGCACACAAATCTCCAGTAACGGGAAGGTGTGCCGTTGTGTTTGAAAAACACTGATAGAAGAGAAGAGTGGAGCTATGGAGAGCAAAGGTCAGCTGTGGGGAACAAGCAAAGTGCCTTGTTCTTACTGTTGCTCCACAGGGACATACATGTATTAGAAGGCAACAGACTGTAATTTACATTTATCGTATACTGAGTAATTATTGATCATTTTTGTAATCTAAAGTCTAACACAGCTAATAAGATAGGAAAACTCCCCATACCTCAAGTGTAAGAAACAGCACAAAATTTGGCAAACAAGATATTTTGAATGAGTTATATAAATACTAAAATAACTGAAATTATGAGGACTGTTAACACCCATGTTTATGCAAATGAGGAACAATTTGAACTCATATACATTGTTTGTAGAAATAAAAAAAATGCAATTCCTTTGGAAGATAATTTTGAGGCTGCTCATCAAACTTACCACTTATCACTTACCACTCTACTCTACGTCGTGGCTTGACGTCTGCCTGGAATTAGTTTACTGAACTCTCATGCTGATGGTACGCACCGTCACCAAGACTGCCAGTGCCGAGGATGGTCGGTAATTTGAAAATCAATAAATGAACTATGGTACTTCTATGCCATAAAATACTAGTTAGGGGTGCAATGGGCAGCAGTACTTAAAAGAAATACAGTGTTCTAGTTTCAGCTTTTGTAGTAAAATAACCAGAACAAAAGCAAATGATGGACGGAAATGGCTTATCTGACTTATAATTCCAGGTCACAGTTGACCACACACGAGGGAAGTCAAGGCAGGAATTCAGGAACCTCAAGGCAGTCTTGCCTGTCACTACATACATTAGTACCTTAAGTATCTCACTTCACAACAGAGACTATGGCAGAAACCATGGAGGATGTTGCTCGCTGACTGGCTCAGCTAGATCTGTATAAATGTTTTCAAAGGTTGCGCATGTGTGTGTCTGTGTCTGTCTACTTGTTTCTGCATGTGTGTGTGTCACATATTTGTTGGGTGTCCATGGAAGTTAGGAAAAGGCATTGGATTCCCTATGACTGAAGTTACTTGCCATTGTGAGCCGCCTGAGCTTGAGCCCCCTGTCAGAGCAGTTTGTACTCCCAACCTTTGAGTCATTTCTCCAGCCCCTTGGCTAGACTTCTTAGAGAAATGAACGCCACCTGCAATGGAATTCATGCTCTCCACAGTGGCTGGGCCCTCTCACATCAGTTAACAATTAAGGCAATCCCCATATACATGCCCACAGGGCAACTTGATGTCTTCCTCATTCCTCAGTTGAAGTTGTCTTCTTAAGTGTTTCTGGGTTGTAGTAACTTGACAGGTAAGCTCACCAGGACAGACAGTATCTAATGGTATCAACACTACAGTATTCCTAGGGCTGGAGAGATGGATCAGTGGTTAAGAGCTCTGACTGCTCCTCCAGAGGTCCTGAGTTCAAATCTCAGCAACCACATGGTGGCTCACAACCATCTGTAATGGGATCTGGTGCCCTCTTCTGGTGTGTCTGAAGACAGCAACAGTGTACCCACATACATAAAAGTAAATAAATAAATCTTAAAATCAATCCCACGGTATTCTAAGATAAGAAAGCCAGAAATGAAAAGTTTAGACAATGTATTTGCATGGAGTTGTAAATGTTCCAGTGCAGAAAGGAGACCCAAGGGTGCAGAAAGGAGACTGGAGGGTGCTGGGCCATGTTTTGGGAAGAAGATTGACCACAAGAAGGGCATGGGGGGCATGTTAAGTGGTAGGAATGTCTCTGTATCAGTTGTGACGTTCCTTACATAGAGTCAAACTTTATGTAGGAAGTGTCAGGATTTTTGTGTTGTACTTCAACACATACATTAAAAATTTGTTTCCAATGTGGAGTTATTCTCTAACAGGATATGTTAGCATCCTTTTATAGACACCCTCAAAAAGGAAGCATTCAATAGAACAACTTAGCTTAAGAATGTCTGTTCTCTGCCTTGAATATGATTGCCTACTGAATCAGGGCTCTTCTTTTTTAAAAAATAAGGATGTCCAAAGGAATTTTAATTAGCTCTCTAATTTCTCTCATCCTACTACAAACAAGTCTCATGATTGGATGAGAATAGTGACCAGCAAATGTAGTTGTGTTTCATCTGGAGGTAAACTTTCTCAGATCTGTATTTCTGACTCCACACCTTACAGTTTGCACGTGTTGACTGGGGCTAGAGGCGTATCACGCTTCATTTCGTTTTACTCTAGGTGTTGGATTAACGGTTTCTCAGGTTTTAGATTTTTTAAGTAGTTAAGTTAACCAGCCTCTGGAATGTGACCATGTTGTTTTATTTAATATAACTATTCATCTGCTTGTTTTGTCTTTCAGACCTGGTTGCAGTATGCTTGAAATCTGGGACGTGGAAGACCCGTCCAACGCGGCTAACCCTCCGCTCTGTAGCATCCTGCTCAAGGATTCCCGGCCATACTTCACCACAGTGTTTCAGAATAGCATGTACAGGGTACTGAAGATCAACTGACATCAAGGAGCCCCGACAGTCTGCAGTGCGAAGGCGTATGTCCAAAACGGACACTTCCAGCCTCATTTACAACAATAAGAACCACAAACTTTACTAAGAGACACTTTAGAGCCATAAACAATTACTTAAATTTCTCTGGTTACTACTAATGATAAATTACTGCATTGTTTACATTAAATGCCAGTCTGTCAGGCTTACCTCATAAATGATTAAGTCATCTTCTATCTCATTAACATATGTTCATTTTAGAGTTCCAAGGGAACATGTATAGAAAATATCAATATAATTTTAGAAATCAAAGTAATTCCCTTTCAGTCCAGCTAGGAGAGTTGCTTCAGGTTTCCCTCGTACCTATGGGTCAGCCCAGACCCTCTGAGCCATGGAGAAGAGCACAGGCTCTGAGAAACCTAATGGTGGTTGTAGCCTCACTTATTTTTAGTTTATGATGAAGATGGGATTGCTTTATAAATTTTATTTCCCAATAAAAAGCTACCTATCAAAAATGCTTTGAAAATCGGTAAATTACCTTGAAGACAAAGTGGGGCCATCAAAGAGTAAAATTGTCTATTTTTTTTTAAGATGAACCTTAAACATGCTAGATGTTTGCATATGCATCTGCTCCGAGTTAAGCACCGTGGAGTTTTTATACTTATATTTTCCTTGTACTTTTTGGTCAGCCATAAAAGATGATTCAATTCCATAGGTTATATACATATAATTACTTACAGTAGGTGAGCAATTATATTCTAACTATAGTTGGAAAACATTTTAATGCTGAACACAAAATAGCTAATAAAGAACGCTGTATTTTAACATTTGCAAGTCATTTCTTTTCTGTGTGGAGCAAAGACAGGAACAGATATAACAGTCATTAAAAAAGTAACATGCTTTGGACAGTGTCACCAGAGGGATATTTTAAAGTAATTATCAGAAGTCAACAGAAGTGATGTTAACCCATAAAATGCTCCATGCACATAATTCTGTCCCATGAACTTTTGTTATCTTCATGTACAATGCCTATTAAATCATTTTAAATGTCCTCAAAGGCTGCATTTTCTTCTGTTCTCATTCTTTATGAAACATATATTTTAAGTTTAAAGGAGCCTTGAAACCACAGGTTACTGGGCGTATTAGGGTTATGTTGACACTGATCTTCTTTAGCCATTAAAATCATTTAGTATGGTCTCACCATAAGACAATATACTGTGGTAGAGAAAGTGGAGAATATGAAGTAACATAAAGAGGTAAGTCTGAATCCTGGTTCCTTCATATGTGTTGTATTACCTACCATCCATTCATGAAAAAGGTGCTTATTTTATGGTAAGTCCTCGGTAAGCATGCTGGTGTTATCCTGTGAAGTTTTGTTTCTTCAGGATAAATTAGAATGCTATCTAGTTGCTGGGCCAATGATCACCAATTAAATACTGCTAAAGTACTTAGTGGGTATAAGAACACTGCCAATATTACTTCTTTCAACTCCCTTCTCCTGGCCCACCAAAATAATCATACCAGAAATAGAAAACTTCAGATTTAGGTAAGCCCATCTCAGAATTCTCCATGGCTGCATGGATTTGGTGTGAGCAAATAGGAATACTGGACTTCAGCTCACTTTCAATTCTTAAAGCAAATCTTAAACAAATTAAGCTGTTTGCTCCATATCTGCATGTTTTAGCACAGATGTTTTGAAAGTTGAAGATATATGTGAATGCTGTGAGATAAACAATGGGCAGATTCTCCTCCTGGGCAGAAAACCATTTCCTTCTCACTTCCTACAGTCATGTTTGCACCATGGCTGAAGTGAGCTTCACACAGCTGTCCGCCCTCATCCAGGCCCCAGAGTGATGTGTGGCCCCAATAAACAACAAATAACACTTACACTTCCCCTTTCTGCTCATATCCCCAGATGACTCATTCTGGCTCTCATAAAATTGGGCTTTTATTTGGTTTTATTTGCATATGAGAGAGAAAGTCTGTTAATGATAGGGAATTTAAGAGCTATGGGAGCATTCAGAGGGCTCTACTAGATAGCTGTTGGCTTGTTGCCTCCCATTACTCTAGTTTTTTGTTTTTCTTTTCTTGTTGTTGGTTGTTTTTGTTTTCTTAACACTCTGAGAATAAGCTTTATTAATTACTTTTCCAGAAAATAGATTCAGTAAATACAGCACTTTAGGAACATACTTGTGCTGCTACACAAGTCTTTCAAGTTTTCAAGGGCTCTTCAGTGATGCTGATCAGAAAAATCTCTCATCGGTGGAATTACTTCTCCAGTCTCCAGAATTGTATTGCATGAAAATATTCTAGGCTTCATGTCAACAATGGCATATGGTGAGATGGAGCCTGAACCACACTGATCCCGGCCCACAGCTCCCTGCTCCCAAACCCTGTGGGAGAGAGAGCTCATCGCCCAGACAGGTGGGCACTCATGAGACTGCAGGACTGGAGAGACCATCAATACTGCCCACCCCTGCCCACATCCCTGGCCCAAGAGGAAACTGTATAGGGCCTCTGGGAACCGGAAGATAGGGGCACTCGAGGGGCAGGTCCCCTGCAGTCCCAAAAGGGCCAGACCAGAAGGAACCCTGTCAACAGTTCTCTGCACACAAATCGCGTGGGAGGGAGAGCTTAATCTTCAGAGGGGCAGACACGCCTGGGAAGCCAGAAGAGACTACACTCTGCCCACATTTCTGACTCCAGAGGAAAACACCTAACACCATCTGGAACCCCGGTGCACGGGGGCCCTGGGAAAAGGCGGCGCAGACCCTCCTGGATGCTGCCTTCACTGAGAGCTCAAAAGCAGTCCCCCAGGAGACACTTCAGCCATGGGACCACAGGTAAGACGAACTTTTCTGCTCCAAGTGACCTGACTTGTGGACTCAGGACACAGGCCCACAGGAACAGCTGGAGACCAGTAGACAGGAAAGACTACACACCCGAAAGCAGAACACTCTGTTCCCATAACTGGCAGAAAGAAAACAGGAAAACAGGTCTACAATGCTCCTGACACACAGACCTATAGGACAATCTAGCCACTGTCAGAAATAGAACAAGGTAAAACCAGAGACAACCTCATGGCAAGAGGCAAGAGCAGGAACCCAAGCAACAGAAACCAAGACTACATGGCATCATCAGAGCCCAATTCTCCCACCAAAGGAAGCACTGAATATCCAAACACACCAGAAAAACAAGATCTAGATTTAAAATCACATTTGATCATGATTGTGGAGGACTTCAAGAAAGACATAAAGAACTCCCTTAGAGAAACAGAGGGAAATAATTAAACAAGTAGAAGCCTATAGAGGGGAATAACAAAAATCCCTGAAAGAATTCCAGGAAAACACATCAAACAGGTGAAGGAATTAAAAATGGAAATAGAAGCAATAAAGAAAGCACAAAGGGAGACAATCCTGGATATAGAAAACCAAAGGAAGAGACAAGGAGCTATAGATACAAAGCAACACCAACAGAATATGAGAGATAGAAGAGAGAATCTCAGGACCAGAAGATTCCATAGAAATCATCGACCCAACTGTCAAAGATAATGTGAAACGGAAAAAGCTACTGGTCCAAAACATACAGGAAATCCAGGACTCAGTGAGAAGATCAAACCTAAGGATAATAGGTATAGAAGAGAGTGAAGACTCCCAGCCCAAATATCTTCAACAAAATCATAGAAAACGTCCCTAACCTAAAGAAAGAGATACCCATAAACATACAAGAAGCCTACAGAACTCCAAATAGATTGGACCAGAAAAGAAACTCCTCCCATCACATAATAGTCAAAACACCAAATGCACAAAACAAAGAAAAAATATTAAAAGCAGTAAGGGAAAAAGGTCAAGTAACATATAAAGGCAAACCTAACAGAATCACACCAGACTTCTCACCAGAGACTATGTAAGTCAGAAGATCCTGGACAGATGTCATACAGACCCTAAGAGAACACAAATGCCAGCCCTGGTTACTGTATCCAGCAAAACTCTCAATTAACATAGATGGAAAAATCAAGATATTCCATGACAAAACCAAATTTACACAATCTTTCTACAAATCCAGCTCTATAAACGATAATAAATGGTAAAGCCCAACACAAGGAGGCAAGGTACACCCTAGAAAAAGCAAGAAACTAATCGTTTTGCAACAAAACAAAGAGAAGACAAGCCCACAAACATAATTTTCACATCCAAATACGAATATAATAGGAAGCAACAATCACTATTCCTTAATATCTCTCAACATCAATGGAATCAATTCCCCCCCAAAAAAGACACAGATTAGCAAACTGGATATGCAATGAGAACCCAACATTTTGCTGCCTAGAGGAAACACACCTCAGAGACAAAGACAGACACTACCTCAGAGTGATAGGCTGGAAATCAACTTTCCAAGCAAATGGTCTGAAGAAGCAAGCTGGAGTAGCCATCCTAATATCGAATAAAATCGATTTTCAACTAAAAGTCATCAAAAAAGAAAGAAAGGCACTTCATATTCATCCAAGGAAAAATCCACCAAGATGAACTCTCAATCCTAAATATCTATGTCCCAAATACAAGGGCACCTACGTACGTAAAAGAAACCTTACTAAAGCTCAAAGCACACATTGCACCTCACACAATAATAGTGGGAGATTTCAACACCCCACTCTCATCAATGGACAGATCATGGAAGCAGAAATTAAACAGAGACATAGAGTGAGAGAAGTCATGAACCAAATGGACTTAACAGATTCTTGTAGAACATTCTGTCCTAAAACAAAAGGATATACATTCTTCTCACTACCTCATGGTACTTTCTCCAAATATGACCATATAATTGGTCATAAAACAGGCCTCAACTGATACAGAAAGATAGAAATAATCCCATGTTTCCTATCAGACCACCACAGTATAAAGCTGGTCTTCAAAAACAATAAGGGAAGAATGCCAACATATACATGGAAATTGAACAGTACTCTATGGAATGATAACCTGGTCAAGGAAGAAATAAAGAAAGAAATTAAAGACTTCTTAGAGTTTAATGAAAATGAAGGTACAACATACCCAAACTTATGGGACACAATGAAAGCTGTGCTAAGAGGAAAACTCATAGCTCTGAGAGCCTGCAGAAAGAAACAGGAGAGAGCATATGTCAGCAGCTTGACAGCACACCTAAAAGCTCTAGAACAAAAAGAAGCAAATACACCCAGGAGGAATAGAAGGCAGGAAATAATCTAACTCAGAGCTGAAATCAACCAAGTAGAAACAAAAAGGACTATAGAAAGAATCAACAGAACCAAAACCTCGTTCTTTGAGAAAATCAACAAGATAGATAAACCTTAGACAGACTAACCAGAGGACACAGAGAGTGTGTCCAAATTAACAAAATCAGAAATGAAAAGGGAGGCATAACAATGGAATCAGAGGAAATTCAAAAAAATCATCAGATCCTACTATAAAAACCTATATTCAACAAAACTTGAAAGTCTGGAGGAAATGGACAATTTCCTAGACAGATACCAGGTACCAAAGTTAAATCAGGAACAGATAAACCGTTTAAACAACCCCACAACTCCTAAGGAAATAGAAGCAGTCATTAAAGGTCTCCCAACCAAAAAGAGCCCAGGTCCAGACGGGTTTAGTGCAGAATTCTATCAGACCTTCATAGGAGACCTCATACCAATATTATCCAAACTATTCCACAAAATTGAAACAAATGAAGTACTACCGAATTCCTTCTACGAAGCCACAATTACTCTTATACCTAAACCACACAAAGACCCAACAAAGAAAGAGAACTTCAAATCAATTTCCCTTATGAATATCGACGCTAAAATACTCAATAAAATTCTTGCAAACCAAATCCAAGAGCACATCAAAACAATCATCCACCATGATCAAGTAGGCTTTATCCCAGGCATGTAGGGATGGTTTAATATATGGAAAACCATCAACGTAATCCATTATATAAACAAACTGAAAGATAAAAACCACATGATCATTTCATTAGATGCTGAGAAAATATTTGACAAAATTCAACACCCCTTCATGATAAAAGTCCTGGAAAGAACAGGAATTCAAGGACCATATGTAAACATAGTAAAAGCCATATTCAGCAAACCAGTAGCTAATATTAAACTAAATATAGAGAAACTTGAAGCAATCCCACTAAAATCAGGGACTAGAGAAGGCTGCCCACTCTCTCCCTACTTATTCAGTATAGTTCTTGAAGTCCTAGCCAGAGCAGTCAGACAACAAACAGAGATCAAAGGGATACAGAGTAGAAAGGAAGAAGTCAAATTATCCCTATTTGCAGATGATACGATAGTATATTTAAGTGATCCCAAAAGTTCCACCAGAGAACTACTAAACCTTCAGTAAACACCTTCAGTAAAGTGGCTGGGTATAAAGTTAACTCAAATCAGTAGCCTTCCTCTACACAAAAGAGAAACAAGCCGAGAAAGAAATCAGGGAAATGATACCCTTCATAATAGTCCCAAATAATATAAAAATACCTTAGTGTAACTTTATCCAAGCAAGTGAAAGATCTGTATGATAAGAACTTCAAGCCTCTGAAGAAAGAAATTGAAGAAGACCTCAGAAGATGGAAAGATCTCCCATGCTCATGGATTGGCAGGATTAATATAGTTAAAATGGCCATTTTACCAAAAGCGATCTACAAATTCAATGCAATCCCCATCAAAATACCAATCCAATTCTTCAGAGAGAAAGAGACAGAACAATTTGCAAATTCATCTGGAATAACAATAAACCAGGATAGCTAAAACTATCCTCAACAATAAAAGGACTTCAGGGGGAATCACTATCCCTGAACTCAAGCACTATTACAGAGTAATAGTGATTAAAAACTGCATGGTATTGGTACAGAGACAGGTAGATAGACCAGTGGAATAGAATTGAAGACCCAGAAATGAACCTACTCACCTATGGTCATTTGATTTTTGACAAAGGAAACAGAACCATCCAATGGAAAGAGATAGCATTTTCAGCAAATGGTGCTGGTTCAACTGGAGGTCATCATGTAGAAGACTGCAGATTGATCCATTCTCATCACCCTGTAAAAATCTTAATTCCAAGTAGATCAAGGACTTCCACATCAAACCAGACACACTCAAACTAATAGAAGAAAAAGTGGGGAAGAATCTTAAATACATGGGCACTGGAGAAAATTTCCTGAACAAAACACCAATTGCTTAAGCTCTAAGATCAAGAATTGACAAATGGGATCTCATAAAACTGCAAAGCTCCTGTAAGGCAAAGGACACTGTTGTTAGGACAAAAGGGCAACCAACAGATTGGGAAAAGATCTTTACCAATCCTACAACAGATAGAGGGCTTATATCCAAAATATACAAGAACTCATGAAGTTAGACTGCAGGGAGACAAATAACCCTATTAAAAATGGGGTTCAGAGCTAAACAAAGAATTCACAGCTGAGGAATGCTGAATGGCAGAGAAACACCTAAAGAAATGTTCAACATCTTTAGTCATAAGGGAAGTGCAAATCAAAACAACCCTGAGATTCCACCTCATGCCAGTCAGAATGGCTAAAATAAAAAACTCAGGTGACAGCAGTTGCTGGTGAGGATGTAGAGAAAGAAGAAGACTCTTCCATTGTTGGTGGGATTGCAGACTGGTACAACCATTCTGGAAATCAGTCTGGAGATTCCTCAGAAAATTGGACATTGCACTACCTGAGGATCCACCTATCCCTCTCTTGGGCATATACCCAAAAGATGCCCCAACATATAACAAAGACACACGCTCCACTATGTTCATAGCAGCTTTATTTATAATAGCCAGAAGCTGGAAAGAACCCAGATGCCCCTCAACAGAGGAATGGATACAGAAAATGTGATACATCTACGCAATGGAATACTACTCAGCTATCAAAAACAATGACTTTATGAAATTCATAGGCAAATGGATGGAACTGGGAAATATCATCCTGAGTGAGGTAACCCAATCACAGAAAAACACACATGGTATGCATTCATTGACAAGTGGATATTAGCCCAAATGTTCGAATTACCCTAGATGCCCAGAACACATGAAACTCAAGAAGGATGACCAAAATGCAAATGCTTCACTCCTTCTTTAAAAGAGGAAAAAGAATACCTTTGGGAGGGGATAGGGAGGCAAAGTTTGGAACAGAGGCAGAAAGAACACCCATTCAGAGCCTGCCCCACATGTGGCCCATACATATACAACCACCAAACTAGATAAGAAAGATGAAGCAAAGAAGTCCAGTGTGACAGGAACTGGATGTAGATCTCTCCTGAGGGGGACAGCCAGAATACAGCAAAAACATAGGCAAATGCCTGCAGCAGACCACTGAACTGAGAACGGGACCCCCGTTGAAGGAATCAGAGAAAGGCCTGAAAGAACTTGAAGGGGCTTGAGACTCCATAGGAACAACAATGCCAACCAACCAGAGCTTCCAGGGACTAGGCCACAACCCAAAGACTATACATGGAATGACCCTGGGCTCCAACTGCATAGGCAGGAATTAATAGCCTAGTAAGGGCACCAGTGGAAGGGGAAGCCCTTGGTCCTGCCAAGACTGAACCCCCAGTGAACAGGATTGTTGTGGGGAGGGCGATAATGGGGGGAGGATGAGGAGAGGAACCCCCATATAGAAGGGGAGGGAGGGGTAGGGAGACGTTGGCCTGGAACCCAGGAAATGGAATAACAATTCAAATGTAAATAAGAAACACCCAATTTAATAAAGATGGAGAACAAGCACCAGTGGAAGGGGAAGCCCTGGGTCCTGCTAAGACTGAACCCACAGTGAACTAGTCTATGGGGGGAGGGCGGCAATGGGGGGAGGGTTGGGAGGGGAACACCCATAAGGAAGGGGAGGGGGGAGGGGGATGTTTGCCCGGAAACCGGGAAAGGGAATAACACTCGAAATGTATATAAGAAATACTCAAGTTAATAAAAAAAAAAAAAAAGATGGAGAACAAGATAAGTTAAAAAAAACCAGTTTGACTGACTTGATCAAGAAATTACACATAAATTTCAACCATAAATATACATGGCTTCAATTGTCTAATCTAAAGACACTGTTTGACTGACTTGATCAAGAAACAGAAATGTATATATCTTTTGCCTCCAAGAAATACATTTTATTTAAAAGACAGGCCACTTTAGAGTAAAAGGATGGACAAAAGTACCCAGTCAGCTGGGTCAAGGAAGAAATCAGATGTCATTATCCCAATATCTGACAAAATAGATGTCATAATAAACTAATTCTTATCAAAGGGTTAGTCACCCAAGAAGACATTGGTTTCCTAAACATATATAAGCTAAACTTGAGTGCATGAAATTTCACTAAAAAATGTACTGTTGGATACAAAGATCTAGATTAACAACAACCCATTATAAGAAGGTGATTCCATATCCCACTTTCTTCAATATATAGGTTGTATGGACAAAATATAAACTGAGAGACATCAAAGTTAGTTGACACCATATATCAAGTGAATTTTAATAGATTACGTGTAGAACATTCCATCAAAACACCAAATATACACGTTCTACTCAACAGTGCATATATACTGTGGCACAAAATCCAAATCATTTCAAATTTGAATAGATTGAAACAATTTTTATATTCTGACTACAGTGCAATAAAATGTAAAATTGACAGCCAATGAATCGCTAGCAAATACTGAAACTCTTGGAAATCAAATAACTCATGGCACAATGGTGAATGAGTAAAAGAAGAAATCAAAGAAGTGAACATCTTCTGGAAGTAAATAAAAATTAAGATGACAACACCTTTGGACACACTGATAGCAGTCATATGAAAGAAATAAAAAATTCATTGTGCTAAGTGTCTACATAAGCAACTAGAAAAACTCAAATAAATAACTTAATGATGCAACTCAAATTTTGGAAAAAGAAAAACAAAATCTAAACCCAGTCAGCAATCAGAGCAAAAATTAAGTAGAAATAAACAAAATATACAAAGAATCATTGAATAAAATAGCTTTAAGTATTGAAGATAAATATGATTGGCAGACCTTTTGCCCAACTAACCAAAAGAAAGAGGTGGTTCCAACTAACAGAATAAGAAATGAACAGGAAAAAATTACAACAGTAATCAAAGGAATGCAGAATATCATCAGAGTTTATTTACTTGCATTCATTAAGCTATTAAAACTAAAAGAAATTAAATCAAGGAGAAGTCAACGACCTAAATAGACCCATAACAAAGGAGAAAATAATAAACAAAACCATAAAGCTTTTTAAAAAAGTTCAGGACCAGATGGATTCACAGCAAAATTCTACCAGACTTTCATTGATTTACAGCCAATCATTCTTAAACTATTTACAAAAAATAAAATAAAAACAGAAAGAGCACTCCAAAACTTCTATGAAGCCAGTGTCACTGTAATTCCCAAATGAGACAAAGATACAACAAAAAAGGGAAAACTATGAACCAATATTCCTGATAAACATTGACTCAAAGTTACTTAGTAAGACACTTGCAAACAGAACACAGACATACATCAAAAAGATCACCCTGACAAAATTGACTTTATCCTTGAAATTCAGGGATGGGTAACATATGCAACTCAATAAATGTAGTTAACTATATAAATGGACAAAAATCACATGATCTTCTCAAGAGATCCAGAAAAGACCTTGGACAAAATCCAACATGCTTTCATAATAAGGCCTTGATAGTGTAGGGCTAAAGGGGACATACCTCAACATAATAAAAGTTATATATGAGAAACCTAGAAACAATATCATCCTAAATGGAGAAAAACTTGAGGCAATTCCACTGAATTAAAAAATGAGACAGGGGTGTCCACAATCCACACTCTTTTTCAATACTGAGAAGGAAATTAAAGGGATACAAGTAGGGAAAGGGCACTTTGAACACAATGGTATAGGAGACAAATTCCTGAGCAAACACCAATAGGCCAGGCAGTAAGACCAACAATTAATAAAGAGGACCTTATGAAACTGAAAAGCTTCTATAAAGCTGAGGCCACCATTAATTGGACAAAAATGGTGGCTTATAGATTTGGAGAATTACCAACTCTACATCTGACAAAGGACTAATATCCAAAATATATAAAGAATTCAAAAAATTAGACACCCACAAACCAAATAACCCAGTTAAAAATATAGTAGAGAACTAAACAGAATTCTCAAGAGAGGATTATCTAATGTCCATGAAGCACTTAAATATTCAATGTCCTTAATCGTAAGGGAAATGTAAATCAAAATGTCTCTGAGATTCCATATTATACCCATTAAAATGACTAGGATTAAAAAGTCAAGTAACAGCACATACTGGTGAGGATGTGTGTTGCTGGTGGGAATGCAAACTCATACGACCACTTTGGAAATCAATTTGGTGGTTTCTCAGAAATTTGGAACTAGTTCTACCTCAAGATCCAACTATAGCACTCCTGGACATATGCCCCAAAGATACTCCGCTACATTTGCTCAACTATTTTCATAGCAGCATTATTTATAGTGGCCCCAAACTGGAAACAACCTAGATGTTCCTCAAATGAAGAATAGCTAAAGAAAGGAAGGATAAGTGAATCTCACTCAGAAGGGAAGATAAAATAGACATTAGAGGTTGTTGAATGGAGGAAGTTTGGTGGGAAAGGGTGTGAGGAGGAGAACGGGGATGGGGATTAAGTGTGGAGAGAGGAGGGACTGGAGAAGGCTGAGAGAGAAAACAGAAATCCAAGGGTCGCATCTCTGGGACTAGCTGAAGACCTGAGACAGGGAGGCTCCCAGGAGGCTACTGTGGTGACCCTAGCTAAGACTCATAGCATCAGGGGATATGGAGACTGTAAATAGCCACCTTCTGTAGCCAGGCAGGACATCCAGGAGATGGAGAGGGGCATCAAACTACTCATAAAACCTTCAACCCCAAATCCATCCTGCCTACAAGATGCTCAGGGATGAAGACAGAGGATTGAGGGACGGCCAACCAGTGACTGGCATATCCTATGGGAGAGAGTCAACCCTGAAATTGTTAATGATCCTCTGCTTATGCTTGTAGAGAGGAGCATAGCATAGTATCTCCTGAGAGGCTTGATCCAGCAGCAGATGGAAACAGCTGCAGAGTACCACAGTAAAGCACAGTAAGGATAGGACCGAAGTAGTTGGAGGGGTCAAAGACATGAAAGAAATCTATAGTGTCAAATGATCTGGGCCCATGAGGGCTCACAGAGACTGAACCACCAACCAATGAGCACACAGGGGCTGGACCTACATATTGTAGCAGATAAGCAGCTTAGACTTCATGTGGGTTCCCTAACAATTGGAACAGGGGCTGTCTCTGACTCTATTGCCTGCCATTTGACCCCCTTCCCCTAACTGGCCTTCGTGGTTAGACCTCAGTAGGAGAAGGTGTGCTTAATTATGCTGCAACTTGATGTCCCAGGATGGATGGTACCCAAAGGGGACTTCACTTTCTTTGAGGAGAAAAGGACAGGGTAGTGGGGAGAGGGATTTTTGAGAGTGGGACTGGGAGGAAAGGAGGGAGAGGGGAGCTGTGACTAGGATATAAAGTGAATAAAGAAAGAAAATAATGAAAAAAAAGACCAAATAGGGAAAAATAAGTCAAACCGTATTTGCAGATGATGTGATAGTATATGCAGAATGTAGTTTTTGCTACCACGCTTTAAGTGCCTGGCAGATCTAGCTACCAGCTCTGCTCAAATTCCCTTGGATCCATGGATAAACAAAGACAACAACAACAACAACAACAACAACAACACACACACACACACACACACTCCTACACCAGTTAATCTTAAATGTCTTTGCTAACTCAATGACTAGGCACTCCTAAATCTCCCCTGCCACCCAGGTATAATAGTATAGATTGGCCAGTGACCACTCCAACTGAAAACTCACATGGCCAATTGGCTTTATCCTGCCACTGCTGCCTCCTTCTTCTTCCACAGTTCTCCCAATTCTCTCTGCATCCTCCCATGAAACTCTAAGTGTCCTGCCCCTATCCTCAGTCACTAGTCACTGGTAACGTTATTGATTGATCAAGAACCAATTTGGGAACAGGACCTTAGCAGCTGCATCACTCTCTACAAGTACACATTAAAAATCCCAAACATTCTTTCAGAAAACTTCTAGAAATGATTACTTCAGAAATGTGACAGGATACAAAATCAACGTGCACAAATCAATAGGTTTTCTCTTCACCTGTAACAGTAAGCATACAGGAAACGACATCAGATGTATATGCTCATTCACAATAGCTTCAAAGAAAATAAAATGTCTACTAATAAATCTAGCCAAGGAAGTGAGGATGTCTACATTGAAAAAGTTAAACCTTTGGAGAAATAGATAAAGACACTAGAAAATGGAGGGGGGATTCCATACTCATAAATTAGTTGAATTAATATTGGGAAAAAATGATTGTTTTATCAGAAACTATTTATAGATTCAATGCAACCACAATTAAAATTCCCATCTCATTCTTCACAGAAATTAAAAGTAAAAATTCTAAAATGTCAACACAGACCCTAGATAGACAAAGTAATTCTGAAGAGACAAAAACATGCTGCAGGCATTATATTCCCAGATCTTGAGATGACCCATAATATTAAAAACAGAATGGTACTGGCACAAAAACAGAGTGTAGACCAAAGGAAAATAGTTGAAGATCCAAACATGAGTGCACATAACTTTACCTACCTAATATTTTGCAAAGACACCAAAAACATATACTGGAGAGAACATAATCTTCAACAAATGATGATGGGGAAACTGGGTGTCCACATAAAGAAGAATAAAATTTGACCCATATTTATCACCTTATATATGAAATTAACTCCAAATGGATCAAATACTTAATGCTGAAACCCCAAAACTTTGAAATTACTAGAAGAAAACATAGGCAGTATCCTACATAATACAGGTATAGAAAATAACTTTATAAACAGGATTCCATTTACCCAAGAATTGAGGTTAACAATTGACAAGAAGAGACCATAAAAACAAACATTTCTGCATAGAGTGGGAGAGGAGAGAATCTTTGTCCACTACATACCTGACAGAAGATTAATATTCAGAATATACAAACAACTTGAGAGGGGGGGACGGAGGGAGAGAGAGAGAGAGAGAGAGAGAGAGAGAGAGAGAGAGAGAGAGAGAGAGAGAAATGACTCATTAGAAAAATGAGTCTGGGTCCTGAATAGATAATTCTCATAGGAAGAAAAGTGTGACTGAGAAATATCTTTCCCAAAAAATTGTCAATCCTAGCAATTGGAGAAATGGAAATCAAAACAACTTTGATATTTCATTTTACCCGAGTCACGAGGGCAAAGATCAACAAAACAACTGACAACAAATGATGAGAGTCTCACAGTTAGTGTTATTGCAAATTGGTACAGCCACTGACAAATCCATTTGGAGAATTCTCACAAAGTTAAAAATATATCTATGTGCCCAAGAACTCAGCGTCTTATGTCACGGACACTTGCTCAGCTGTGTTCTATTCACAACAGCAAGGAAATGGAAACAATGTAAATGTCATACAACAGAGGAGTGGTTAATAAGAGTGTGGTATGTATACACTGTGGAATACTTTTCAGCTGTAAGGAAAAATGAAATTATATAGGTAAATGAAAGGAACTAGGAAAGATCATATTGAAGGAGGTCACCTAGACCCAGAAAGGGAAACCCCATGTGTCCTGTTTGATTTGAGGTGCCTATCCCCAAATCTTCAGATGTGATGACACAGCCTGTAAGAACCACAAAACCCAGGGAAGTAAAACAAGACTATTGCCAAAGTAGGTGTTTGGGAAGAAAAAGAGAGGGGAGTGGCTGGTTATAAGTGATCTGATAAGGGAAGTGGGGAAGAGAGGACTCGTTAGGAAGCAGGTAGGAGATAAATCTGAAAGAAGCAAGATAAAGTAACGATAAGGATGCTTGACTGTCCACAGGGAATTATATTATTAGCTCCCTCCCCCCAAAAAACTGTAATATGCATAATCATGTATATAAACATAGATATATAGCTTTAATGAACTTTTTTCTCTTTCCGATAGTGCTCCTCCCAAGAGTCAAAGATCACCTAACAACATCTCCGGTCCCAGACATGAGAAGTCCTCTTTGAATTGTTAGCCAGGGCTGTCCGAGAGATTTGAAAACATGGAGCCTATTGCTGTTGCCCTTGATTACCCCGGAGGTAGAAGGTAAGTTGTAGTTCCTCGTTCCTCCTGTCCTGTGGGGTGCCCAGGGGCTTCTGCTGGTGCACTGGTTTGGAAAGGGTAGGGCGAAGTGTAGAATAGGTAGGGTATGCAGTCAGCCCATCACTCTGGGTCATCAGACATCGCTGCAGCCAGAATGAGGAGTGTGAAGTGGAGTCCGTGATGAACCCGGCTCTGGTCCAGCTGGGAATGCCGAAAATGTTACAGCACTTAGAAAAGTAATGAGGTGGATTAAGCAGCCATTGAGGGGTAAGTAGCCAGGGTCCTGTGGCGGCTGCAGCGGTAGCAGCAGCAGTGATGTTGGGGACCAGTGCTCTGACGTGACGAGTCTGCACAGCAATGGAAGCCTGGTCAGGTGACCGGTGCAAAGGCTGGTCCAAAGATGTGTACTTGTGGTGAGAGACCCTTCCCCCAATAGCCAGTCTCAGACAATCCTTGGGGAAATATTTTGTGTGCCTTTACTCTATGTGAACAGGGACTATCTGAACTTTGGGGAGTGGGATGGGATTTTGACGGTAAATGCATTTTATTGGTTGAAGCTCAGGTGCTGACGACGCTCTATTTGCATGGGGAAGAGTTTCATGTGCTATGCTACATGCCTGACTTCCTGTGATCACCTAGTTGGAGGTCATGGTTACCTGAAGTAAGCATAGAAATAGGGAGGAAGTTAGCTTTACTCCTGCTGATCTTAAATTCCAAGATTTCTGGTCTTTGAGCATGCTCCACTTCACCAGTCCCATGCCCCTTCCTCTGGTGACCATGCACTTGAGATACAGGACCCAGAAGTCCCTGAGCTGGAACCGACCTGAATGCCTCTTAGCTGAGGAGGGAGGCAACCAGTAGTCCTACTCCATTATGATGCCTAAACACATCAACAACCAGTATGGCACAGGAACTCCAAGAGTGCAAGTAGTGACACACATATCTTGGGAGTAACCAACAGCTCTATAATTGTACCTAAGACCTTCTCAACAAAAGAGAAAACATACCTGGTTCTGGAACACTAGCTCTCTACTCAGTGCTAGTGATACCATGGTTATCAGAGGAGTGTCTACGACCACCATTTTACCAAACAACACAATTCCTAATAATCCAGAAACATTTGTCCTATGCCCACAAGTAAGTGTAGTCTTTACCCCTCACCCAGGAAGGAAACTTCTCTTTGCAATAAAGAAAAACTGACAGAAAAACCACAACTAATCAGAATGGATACAAATCACTCCTCTAATTATGACTCAGGGAACATCACAAGAAAGGTATGTAGAGATAGTCTCTTGTGCACTGTGTAAAGATTATCTCTGTATTATTCAAATGCTGATTTCCCTGTCCCAATATCTGATTTCGATCGTGCATGGCATTGTAATGCTTATTCTTAGAATCTCAACATTGTGTAAATATTCTTCCCCACTTATTCTCTGGTTTGTCAATAAAAGCTGCCAGCCAATGGCTGAGCAGAAGAAAGAATAAAGCTGGACTTTTGATCCCAGCAAGGGGATGGGGAGAGGAGAAGGGAGATTCGCCATGCGCAAAAGATAGAGGAGATATATTAGGAATGCACCTGAGGCAGAGAGAGTCAGATCAATACTAAAATGCAAATCTATCAGGGCTTTTTGCTGGGAGGTAGCTAGATATCTCAGAGGATTAGAATAGCTTATTAACCACTAAGCTATTGTGCTGTAAAACTAATTAAATAAATACAAATAGTCCCCCATCTCATTTATTTGGGAGCTAACTGGGATAAAGAAAAAACTATTACTTTTTAAATTGCTCTATCAGAGGTGGGATGATCTTAAGAGCCGAGGGTCAGGGAGTTTGCTGTGTGATCATGTTGCTTAGTAACGGCAAAGCCTGCACCTGTGAAATCTCACTAGCATTATTATCCAACCTTGACCTGAACAAATACAATACCAGTGGACATGCCAAAGTGAACAGGGGAAATCCCAGGGGCCTCGGCCCTACACAAAGCACTACAGGAGCTGGAGAAAAGTTAGGAACAGGACAGGTAGTCTTCCCCTGGGAAAAGCACACCAGTTGGTTGCCCAGTGCTTGAACGTCAGCCCTGAAAACATACATACAAGTGACATTATACAGATTTCATAGGTTATATTTAGGAATGTGTCTGTATATACACTTATGCTTGAAAAACAACTGATGAAAAAAAAACCAACCATAAATTTGAAGGAGGTAGGAAAGGGAAGACAGAAATATTACAATGATATTCTAAAACAAGTTTAAAATTGCATCAGAGAAAGAAAGCCTCATCAACAAATGGAGCTGGAGGAGCAGGATATTTTCATGTAGAAGAATGAAACCAGATCTCAGTTTTAATCTCAGTTTTTTTTTTCACCCAAGTTAACTCTAGATAGACCAAAGACCTTAACATAAGCCTGCAAGCTCATGATGAGAACAGGAAGAACACTTCAAGATCTACGTTCAACAGAGAAGGTTTTGGATGAGATTTTGTGTTTTTTTTTTAAAAGAAATTACTGAAAAATGAGACTTTGTGACAATAAAAAAGCTTCCATACTGTAAAGGAGAATCAAGTGAGTGGACAGCCAAGGGAAGGAGACCGCTCTTACCAGATGTCCCCCTGCCTTAGAATTAATGTCTAGGGTGCAAAAGGGATTTGAGAAGCTAATCAGGAAACCAGGAAATGATCTAATGAAATGAACGCAAAGTTCTCAAAAGATAAGCTATTAATCAGCAGTAAACACGAAAATGTGCTTCTTTTCCCTAACCATTGGGGAAAGGCAAACTTAATCACACTAAGATTCCATCTCAAGAACTGTGGGTGGAACCTGACCGTGTACAGCTGTTGTAAGCATTACTGCGGAGGGTCTTCAGGAAACTAAAACTAGATACATTGTTGTAAGCATTACTGCGGAGGGTCTTCAGGAAACTAAAACTAGATACATTGTTGTAAGCATTACTGCGGAGGGTCTTCAGGAAACCAAAACTAGATACATTGTTGTAAGCATTACTGCGGAGGGTCTTCAGGAAACCAAAACTAGATACATTGTTGTAAGCATTACTGGGGAGGGTCTTCAGGAAACCAAAACTAGATACATTGTTGTAAGCATTACTGCGGAGGGTCTTCAGGAAACTAAAACTAGATACATTGTTGTAAGCATTACTGCGGAGGGTCTTCAGGAAACTAAAACTAGATACATTGTATGCCTCTACTAACTCCTGAGTACTTAGCAAGGGTCTTTAAACCAGCACGTCACAGAGACACTTGCTGCACTAAATGTTTATTGCATTAGTACACTGTTCAAAATGGCTGTCAAGGAGCAACTTTGGTATTCAGAAGAAGGGGTAAGAGAAGAATGGGTAAAGAAAAAAAATATATATATATGTTGGTGTACATATTATCATTTTGATTCATAGCCTGAGTTTTCTACCATCCAACCCTTCCTTCTCCTCTGGCGTAAGAGCTGTCACCCATGAATTTCTCTGCTACCCAGATATAATGCCACTTGGGCATTGCTCATTTTACACCCTTGCTGGTGCAGGACCTCACCTGAGGGAAATCTTTCTGAGGCACAGGATCCCTTGTCAGGAGGGGACACCTTACACGTAAGAGATGCCCTTTCTAAGTGAAAAAAAGTTCTTTGAGATCAACAGAAGCTGAGCATTCAAACAGTTGAGGCATAGCGCACAACACTTCGAGGGCAAGTTAACTACTGGTGATGAAATTACATCGGCTGTACTGTCTTCACATATTATGAAAAACAGACAAGTAATAATCCAAATGATAGCTGTGGTTTACTCTCTATATTTAGATGATTTACTACATTATAAAAGTTAGCTTTATCTCTTTAAGAATAGAAAGAGATACCTTAAAAGGATTTGTAGTACACAAAATAGCCTTTTATATCTCACTAGTGCCATCTTCTGGCTGTGAATGGTATGACATTTGTCATGGATTTATGAGAAATACTAAGATACCATTTTTATACCTTTTACTAGAACTCAAAACCATGAATATTCTTTCTCCATCTGTGTGATTGCAGTGGTTAGCACTACACTGGCTTTTCTGGCCCTCACCTCTCCCTTTCCAGAGTTTCCTCGCTCAATCTTCCCCACTACTACCGGTGAGAATTTAAACTGGTTCAGCCACGTGGGAAATAAGTATTACTACACAACAGCAAACTAAAAGTAAGCTACCATGTGCCAGCTCTACATCTCCTGGGCGTGCACACCAAGCACTGTAAGCCCTATCATAGAGAGCCTTACACACCCGTGTCTACTGCCGTGTGATCTCTATGGCTAAGAAACTGAAGCCACCTATAAGGAAACCAACAAAAGAAAATGTTGTCTGGGAAGTTATAGAATTTTGTCCAGCTGTGCAAGAAAGTGGAATTCATGACGTTTTCAGGAAAAATGGATGGAACCAGAAATCAGTGTGTTAGCGTGGGATGGTCTAGTCTCAGACAAGCAGGATGCTCCTCTCATGGGCAGAGCCCAGATTTTAATTAGTGTATTGTGTATTGTATGTGTGTGACAGTACATGTCATGAAATTGGAGAGAAGATTGCGAGGGGGAAGACCTGTGGGAGGCAGGGCGAGGAACAGGATACCTGAGATGTGAATGCAGGGGAAGGGAGTTGATTTAGGGGGAGGGGCAGCAAGAGGGACATGGGACATGTAAGGTGAGGAAGGAGAACCGATAAGAACAAAGTACATAAGAAAACTCACAATAAAACTCATTGCTTTGTGTGGTTTTAAAAATCTTTTTATTGATTCTTTGTGAGTTTCACATTATGCATCCCAACCCCATTCATCTCTCCACCCCTCCATATTCCCCCTCTGTCCTTGCAAACCCCCCCAAAAGAAAACACAAAAGCCAGAAGGAGATCTTGCTGTGGATGCTGTGTGTGTCACACAATACACCTGTCGGCCCAAACAACTTTCCTTGCAAATATTCATCACAGCCAGTCTTTGGTCTGCGTTGAGGCCTCTGGCTCCTGCTACACTATCAATACTGGATCCGCACTGGGACTCTTCTCAGATATCCTGTTGCTACCCTAGGTTGTGGAGATCCTGAAGCTTTAGTTATGTAGAATCAGCCCCTTCAGGTGTTCCAGCAGTTCACAGATGACATATATATGGGACAAGCCATCTCAAAACTCTGCACCTAGGTGGTGGCTAAATTAGTCAGCTCTGCCTATTTGCCGAGCGGAGGGGCAGGACCAGATTTTCTGCCCTCAGCAGCCCACACCATGAGGACCATCTCAGTTCATTCCCATGCCACCAGGGCCAACTCTGCTGTGCCGCTCAGGTGAGAGGGTCACTCTCCCATGCTATAGCCATTGAGTGGCAGGGGAGGGCCAGCTCTCCCAGCTGTTGTGCAAGCACCCTAACAGGTGAGGGATGGCATCAGCTCCGCCCAGGCCTTGGACCTCAACATGGCCCCAGGTGGCAGCCCAGATCAGGGATGTCTACATGACTTTGGTGGTATCATGGGCCATAGACATCCACACAGACCTCTGTTACTGCAGAGCCATAGACTCAGACATGCCCTCAGCGACAGCACAGACCAGGACCTCAGATGGCAGGCAGGCTACTCAGGTCAGGCTGACCCTTACCCCCCCTGGTGTCTCCAGTTCAGCCTCTCTCCAGAGTGCATAAACCATTCTGCTTCTCCTTCTCTCCCTTCTCATCCTCAAAGCAGTACTGCAGGGTGGTGGACCTCTGGGTGTCTTCTACCTTCCTGCCTTCCACTTAACTTAAGAGAAAAAATTATTCATTTTATTTTATATGTGAGTGTTTTTCCTGCACGTGTATGCTTGGTGCCTGCGGAAGTCAGAAAAAGATGTTGCACCTCCTGGAAGTGGAGGTATGGATAATTGTAAACCATCATAGAGGTGCTGAGAATGCAGTGTGGATCCTCTTCCAAGCAATTTTGGGATTAACCCAATTAACATAATACAAGCGCTACACCAACTCCACAACAATAGTGTGAGGTCCAGGTGAGACCCAGGGGCTAGCGATTATTCTCGAGAATACTGCGAGTGTGGCATCGGTGTCTGGGGAGGGTTGTTTCTTAGAGGACCCTCTGGTGAGTGACTAATGAGACATGTGTCTGAACGTCTTTGGATATGTTTTCTAACACTCCTCAGGTAAAAGCCTAAGAATGTAAGACGAAAGCCCCCTGATTGCTCTCACACACCACCTGAATGCAAAGGCCTCGCTGTTTTTAAGGCTATGACACCACAGAGGGATGAAAATGACAGAACAGGAGGTGCTGTCAGTGAGACACACAGCTTAGCCATGTATTTGATGGTTAATGGAGTCGGAGAACCAGAGAAAGCCCCATTCTCAAGTGACGTTTTAATAGACGGGGGAGAGTGAGACTTGGGCTAGCAATGGTGCAGCCATCACGGTAGGATTTGATTCCCTATTTTATGTTCATGGTGAGTTAGGACTATACCCTCAGTCCAAAGACTCCTCCAACCTTCCTTCACCTGCCTGAGAAGAACAGACTCAGTGTGAGAACTCTTGGCAGCTCTCTGATGCTTAAGTTACTGAAGGGTTGGTAGGCATGGAGGGTTGAGTGTTGCATGGTTCTTAGAGATGAGTGATGTGATTCTCATTCAATATTTTTAATAAGGCATGGAAAATGTTTCTCAAGCCAAGAATCTGCTGGACCATTTGAAAACAAGGAAGACATTAAAAATAAATATTATCATCATCCTGCTCTGTGCCAGAAGGCTACTGTCAAGAGTCTAAAGCAGAAGGAGTGACTGTTCGATTGCCTTACTTTATCAATGCAGCACCTGGTACTCCTAATAACTTACAAAGAGGGAGCGTTTGTTTTTCCTTCTGGTTCGGAGGGCTCAGGCTGTGTCGACTCCATTGCGTTTGGGTAATGTTGGGAAACATGATGGGAGCACGTTTCAGAAGTAAGCAAGTTGCTTACCTCAGTGAGCGAAAATAGAGAGGCAGAAGGTTCCAGTGACCCTTACTCAACTCACTATCTTAGCCATTTGTTGCCAATAATATTTCTGCAGACATTATTTTTTAGAAACTAGAAAAGGAGCCTGTGGTTACACTAATACTAATCCACACCTGTCACCATCATAAAATGTTCTTGCAAAGCAGGGAAGCGTTTATTTGGGCTAATAGTTTTAGAGTTTTCAGTCCATGGTCATTTAGCCCTATGGCATTGGGCTTATGGCAGTATATCGTAAAAGTAACTTTTATTTGCCTGATGTAATTATTAATTATTGTCTCAGAGTTTTACTGCTGAATAAGCTCACCTTTTCTAGTTCTTTATGAACTCTGACTGTTTTTTTCCAACTCAGCCGTTTTGGCTCAAACTTCTCTCCATGTTGACTGATTCAATCCGGCTTCTCTCACCTTCTCACTGAATTGCCCTGCTTGGCCTCAAACTAACTCAGGTAATTTGTTATAATCTGGCTCCTACTCATGTTCTGGCTTTCACTGCCTCTGCTGACTTGCACTGAACTTCATGAACTCAACTCCACTGCACTGCACTCATTACCCTTACTCCCTACTGACTGACTCTCTCTCTCTCTCTCTCTCTCTCTCTCTCTCTCTCTCTCTCTCTCTCCTCTCTCTCTCCCTGATAGCTCTTAGATAGCTTTTCTCTTTCCTGTGCTGTTCTCATGAAAGGTGGGCAATCCTATCTCTGATTCATTCTTTTAAATCTCTCTCTGATTCATCACTTTGCCCCTCAATTAGACACCACTTTCGAGCTTGGCTGCTTCCTTCTACAAACTAATTTTACCTTAAGGGTGTATACTAAGGGCATGTCTGTATTTCAGCCAGAGGGATTAAAGGTGTATGACATCTCCGCATTCCAGCTGGATCACACAGATCTATGTCTTTGGATGTGATCCCTTGCCAGAGCAGCCATGTTGTTAGATGAAATTCCTATACAGTATATATAGTACACTATGGCAAGAGCATGTGATACAAGAAAACCATTTACATCATGACAGGTGACAATTAGAGGGGAGAGAAGAGAGAGAGAGAGAGAGAGAGAGAGAGAGAGAGAGAGAGAGAGAGAGAGAGAGAGATTTCTAAACCCTGTTCAAGAACATGGCTGTAATGACCTAACTTCTTTTCACTAGGCCTACTTCCTAAAGGTTACACTGTTTCCCAATAGGATCTCAGGCTATGGACCAACCCTTTAATAACTAGGCCTAGTTGGAGAATTCTCATGATCCACACTGTAGTTCATGCCAATGTTTTCATGAATAGAGAGGAAAAGAACAGAAGCAAAAAGTTTAAGAGGCTAACTCACCATGAATAAATAGTTTATTTCAAGGAAGAATTCAGAACTCATTCAACATTAATCAATTAATGTATTGTATCATATTAGTAGGCCATCGAGGAAAAAATTAAGTCTATTTATAATATTTGAACTTTTAAATATCTCTTTGTGATTTAGGAAACTTCAGAGAAGGAAATTTATTAACTGATAGACAACTGTTAACTAACTGATATTGAATGTGAAAAGACTGAACACTTTATTTTTAAAAACGGGAAACACGTCAAGATCATTTACTCGTCTCGTTTTTCTATAGTATTGTTCTGAAAGCTCGGGCCAGTGTGGTAAGGCAAGAAAAAGAAAAGAGAAGCAGATCAGAAAAGAAGACACACACCCTATTTAAAAAAAACCCAGCTATTTCTATATTCCTGTGTGTCTGTGTGTATTGTGTGCCAACTGTGTGCATCTGCCTGCGGAGGCCAGAGGATTCCCTAGAACTGGAGTCACGGTCATTTGTGAGCCACTTGTGAGCTGTCAACCACGCTCCAGACCTCTGGAAAAGCAGCAAGTGCTTCTAAGTGCTGAGCCATTTCTTCAGCGCCTCAAACTCTTCTCTGACAATGTGATTACATAGATAATACTGTAAAATCCAAAGAAAAGATTCTAAAAAATTAAAAGTGATCGAAATGTCAATAAAAATTAGTTTTATTTCCACATACTCCCAAAGAGAAATGACATTAAGATTTTACAAGTATGTTATTTCTAATAGTACTACCAAACAACCTATTAAAAGTAAATATTGTCATAGGCTCTAGATGCTAAAAATCCTATGTCCTGATGTTTAAAGACTCAGTTGGGCTATAGTAATAGATGTTTGTAATTCCACGACTTTATAGGAGGATGGGAAGGGATGGAGACAGGATGATTAGGACAGTTCAAGGCCATTCTCTATTACCTCATGAGTTTGATGCCAGCTTGGACATGATAAGACCTTGTGTCATCATTATCATCATCATCATCAAATAATAATAATAATAATAATAATGATGATGATGATGATAAATGTCAAAGAAAGCCTAATAAATAAATATATTATATTCATAGATTATATGATGTATATAGATGCATATAATGATGTATATGATGTATAAAATATGTCAGTTTTCCCTATACTACACTATATAGTCCATGAAATTTAGTGGAGAAAGGAGGATCTCAACAACTTGAGTCAAGATGAATCATAGGGCTAAAGTCTAAAGCTAGATGTTTTGTAAGCAAACATATGAGGAAAATTATTGCTTCACATGGTCTGCTAAAAGAATCCTTATATATGACCCCCAGACCTGATGCATTCATGAAAAATTCTTAAATTGGATTTAGTCAGAGAGTGAGAATTTTCCCAGCAAAATTAATGTCAAAAGAACAAAGATAAGTCGAACTACTACAAAATTTTTTTAGAATACGCAGATACCAAAATACTTGTAGCCAGAATATGTAAAGTGCTCACCATCTAAACAAAACTGGAAACAACAGGATTCTAAGACATGTCATAAACTTAAATAGCTACTGCCACCATGTGTGCACGTGCATCTGTATATAAATGCAGTAGCAAACATGTGAAAAGACAGTTGGCCTCATCAGTCATCAGGGCAATACAAATCAAATCCAAGTTATTCATAACTGTAATTTTGAATGCTAAAGTTTATATAAACATGTAACACTATAGAATGCTAGGTAGAACTCAGAGCCGGCTTAGTAATTGAGGAAAGTGTTCAGCAGCACACTGTAACCATCTCTCGAACACAGCTCTGACCAGTTATCTCATGGAAGGTACTCATCCAAATAAATGAAAACATGCACAGACAGGGAAGCATTCTGCAGGTGAACCGGACAGCTTATCTGCACCACAACTGGAAGCTACTGAGATGAACTTTAACCAGGGAATGGATACACAGTGAAGAAGAAAGTCAAAGAACACAGCAAGGTGTCGATCTGCCCAACACACATCAAACCTATTAGGCCAAGTTTAAAGGGGGAGACTCAAAAGCTGTGTGTGGGGAATCTACTAACACGAAACCTTGGGGAAGATTATAGGAAGGATGATGAGGTCAGTGGATGACAGGAGTTCAGAGGGCAAGAATTACAGTAAATAGGGCACTTAGAACATTTGGAAAGAGTTCTACACAGTTGGGTAGATTTGTAAATGTATTTTTACTCAAAATGAGTGAACAACATTATATGTAAGTTAAAACTTTTAATTAGTGTTAAATTTAAGAAGTTAAAAATTTTTGTGTTAAATTAATTTAAAAATTTTAAATTAAATAATTGTTGCAAGTAATTACAGCTAGAAGACTGAGGATGGAGGATTTGAGTTTGAGGCAACCTGGGCTATAGAGCGTGAGACCCTTTATCAAGAGGAAGATGAAAATGGAGAGGCAGAAGGGAGGGGTGGACATGCTTACTAAATCAGTTTTTCTTTACAATAGCTTTTGTTAGTAAGGGGTTTTAGCCAGACCGTCTGATTCATGACAAACCTATGAAGTACACTTATTCCCAAATTACAAATGATGAAACCCAGACTCAGAGAAGATAGAAACACTTATTGTCATCATAATTAGCAAATGGCCGAGCATTGAGAGTCACCTGGCTATAAGGGCTGAGTTCTTTCTCTGTACCACGATGAGCTGATTCACAGACAGCAACACAAACACTCCATACAGATATACCCACAAACACACACTGCAAACGATACTTGTAAATTCAGACCCACACACGAGACTCTGCAACTAACAGCAATTCAAATGTGCAGGTAGAAAATTCCATTGTTTTTTATCACCATCCTATTTAGCATATATAAAGTGCCATGAGTTGCAGACCCTGTTTCCTTGGAAATTGCTATTTCCAGGAAATAGCAATTGCATTGCAGAGGGTACCATTCCAAACTGCAGCAAGTGAAGTGTGCATGATCCCTGTCCCCATTAGGTTTTTGGTCCAGCAAGTTTGGTCAAAGCACAATAAAATAAAGTGGAGAGTTGCACACATGGTCACGAGGTACATGAAAGTGAAATCAAGTAAGGCAAGGACATGGAGTAAGAGAAGGGTCTGTTTGAAGACACGGACCACCTCTGAGGTGGCACCTTAGTCGGAGAGATCTGACTAAAGCAAAAGGCAGGGTCATAGAGAGCATTGGTGAGGTCTAGGAAGATCTCCCAGTCTATGAAAATGGCTAGCACATGTGCCAAAACACACACTTGCCGTGTGGCAAGTGACCTATGTGGCTGGGTGAGCGAACAATGCTGAGAAGGGAAGGTGTGTGGTTACGGATGTCCTTGTAGCTAGCTTCTAATTTTCCCATGTACGTTTATCTCCCTGGTTAGCTTCAAATTCTTTATCAGGTCATCCCTCTGCTTCCTTTATTTATCCCCACAGTGTCTGTCCTTGGCACCTCGCTGGGCATAGAGCAGATTCTGAATAAAGTCATGATGGATGAAGATGTTAGAGTGGCCCTGCAGAAGAAGCACTTTCAGGACCAGCAAGTACATAATAGGAAAGCCAGGATTTATTTGTCTTGATTTGCTTTCTATCGCTGTGATATATATTAAAACCAAAAGCAACTTGAGGAAGAAATAGTCTATTTTAGCTTACACTTCCAGGGCCATCATCCGTGGAACCCAGAGTAGGAGCTTGGGGCAGGAACGTGGAGGCAGGAACTGAAGCAGAGACCACAGGGAAACCTGCTTACTGGCTTGCTCTCTGTGGCTTGCTCCACTTGCTTTCTTTTAGCTGTCTAGGGGTGTCACTGCCTGCAGTGAGCTGGACCTCCGCAGCCATCTTTAATAAAGAAAATGTCCACATAGACGCCCGTGTGGCAAATAGATGGCGATAATTCCTTGATTGAGGTTCCCTCTTCCCAGATGGTTCCAGTTTCTGTTATGTTGGCAAAAACCAACCAGCATCATATCATTGCTCTTGGGACTAAGAGAGAGTTCTTCTGAGGAGGGAATGCCCTCACTTGATCATGGTGGCATCCGGTATCACCTAGTCAGGGTTGGTACAGTGATTATTCAGGGCTAAGTGTCCATTGTGACACTCCAGGGTTACCAGTTAGGCCACAAGGTACGTCCCATGTCCCCAGGATACGTAGGCCCCTTAGAAACTAGTGGATCTCTAAGGAGAGTATTAGGAAGGTGCTCTTCCTATAAAGTGTTCCGGAGGACCCTGGCTTTCCACGGGCAAGCATGTTGGTACTCCACTGTGGGCTTCTGACATGACACGGAGACAGAGAAAACTCACCAGGCATCTAGTCACTTCGTCCCTCAGAGGATTTCCACACGTCGCTCCAGGAGCTCTGATACTTTCTTATATAAACAAAATCAGGGAGAGGGGCTAAGCAAAGTCAACCAAGCTTTTGAAATGGTTTTCTTCTGCCCTAGGGCTTTACAGAGCTTTAAGCATCCTAAAAGGATAGTATCCCTTTATAAAGTGCTTATAAACTGCTTAGTGAATTGTTGTCCTTGATGACTTAGCAAAATGTACTCGATGCACATCTCTGTCAGCTTCACGACTGTATACTGCCTAATTAGCTGCAACCGAATTTTTTTAGTCTATAAGCAAGATAATAACCTAGGTTTACCATCTGGGAAGCTTTCCCTACTCCCAAACGTTTCTCCTGTTTCCTTTCCCCCTTCTCCTCTCCTCTACCTCTCCTTATCACCTTCCTCCTCTCCTTCCCCACTCTCTACTCCCTCCCCACTTCTTCTTTTCTGTACTATAGGAGAATATCTTGAGTAAAACAAACTCAGAAAGCAAATAGAAACTTAGTAGTGATCATTTTTAACTGGCCATAGAGCTCATGAAAGAAAAACAATGAAAAAAATGACATCTTAAAAACTTAACACATAATTATTGGCTTAGCTCACGCACTGTGTGAGTACCAAAAGAAGATATATTATATGTATCTATGGATGTGTCTCTGAATGAATGTGTTCATTAGGCCTTGAGCACAGTGCCGCTGTGCTTTGCTGCAGTACGCTAGGGGGAGCCTTTCAACAGGATTCTGTGTTCCCATCCCCTGGAGTGCAGCCTTAGAGAGCTGCAGTAGAAACAGCACAGGAAGCAGATGACAGTTCAGGATCTTAATAGCGCATGGTTAACTCAGGAAAGAAGCTAGACCACACCACCAGCCCGCACCCAGTACACACACTTTCCTTGCAAGCAACAGAGTAGGCAGGTGGGAACGACTCCCTCTGCAGTGCTGTCTGTGCTCAACCCCAAACAGACTACCAAGTTATGAGAGGAGGCAAGAAAATCACAGCAGGCGGTAGGTAGGCTCCGTGCCACCTTTCAAAGAAGCCAGAGCCACCTGCGCACAGTCAGATTCCAGGAAAAGCCAGAGTGCCCTGAAGCCTGCTCCTGGAGAACAGTGTGTTTGCGCTGCATGATCCTGGTGGGAAGGAGCTGCCCCTGGATGCCAACTGAAGGAGGAGAGAGCTAGGCTGACAGAAGGCTTGCATAATACCTTAACCTCCTATGCTTCCCAAGGCTCAGAAGTCATCTGGCTAATTCTGCAGTGAGTGGATGAATTGATTTTAGTCCAGCAGCTAAAAAAAAAAAAAATTCCTGAGTGATCCTGGAAGTCACTTTCTTATAGCCAACAGCATAGAGGCCAACAGCATAGAGAATGACTCGGGTTTAAAAGCAAGAATTTATGAACTTACACTGCTTTGTGAATTGGCACAGTTAGCCAGGAGGTTTTGGTGTTTTGCTGATGAGTGTCTAGAACTAGGCTTCTCTTGGGGACTTTTCCATTTGTAATGTCCAGAGCTTGGGCTGGGAAGAAGAACACATCTGGGGTTGGTACATTGAAGGTCTCTAGCACCTCTCCTTACCACAGGGAGTGTCTCTCTTTGTGGACTTTCTAGCATGGTGACCAACGGGATCCAAAAGTGCTTGTCTCAGGTGGAATTGTCAATTTCATTTGTGATTAGCTGCTCTTTGATTAGGAGGCTGGTCTCCATGCTTCTTCCAGCATGCATTTCTGGGGGCCAGAGAGAAGTGCTGCCAGGAACCCAGGAGACAAGCCAAACAACCTCATAATCAAAGGATACATAGGCTGTTAGAGAGTCCAGTGGATCTAAGTTTCTCCTACGTTAAGTCAAACAGACAACTTGTGATAGATCTGTGGAGGGTGGAGGTATAGCTGAGCCGATGAGGCAGAGGGATTCGCCTGGTGAACACTGCCATGCTGCCCACACAGAAGATGGAGGAAGACTAAGTCGCAACTGGTATTATGCCCTATCTATCGCTTTGAGCCCGAAACTCACAGCTTCCTCATTCACAGTGCACTAGCGAACAGATAATCATCCAGATCGTAAAAATAGTATTTCCCCCTTTACTGTCACAATAAAGCCATCTTGAATGAGGCAGAAATATTGCCAGTCAGTAGCTTTGCTTTTGCCTGACTTTGCCCTTGATCCAAATCAAGCTCTTAGATCTGTCACCCAATCTCAGTGGTGGGCAGGCTATGCTCAGTCAAGAATGGTAGTAAGCTAGTTGCCATTGGGATAGTTACCAGAAACCATTGCATTTGTATAAGACAGGTAAACATGTTGTTCTATACTCTTTTCAATTGTCATACAGTTCATCAAGTCAGGGACATTCTACCCCCGTCCTTCCTTTCTCCTCCCTCTTTCTCCCCACTCTTCTCACAGCCCGCTGCACCCCGCCCTCCTGCTCTCATGCTGGCCTCACCACTTCTCTTTTCTGAGTTGGAGCCCAGTGCTTGCCCAAACTCAATGCTCCCCCAGTACAACAGTGCTGTCCATCAGACACTTAGGATTTGTGGTGGTTGCTGTCTTCAACAATTTGTTGCTGAGCTAAACTTTAGGGCAGGACAAGGCTTTCTTCTTATTTACCCTCAAAATCAAGTGTGCTGCCCATTCCCTAGTGGGACCTGAAGTTACAAATCAATGTTGTTTGTTTGTTTGTTTTTTTAACTATTGAATTTCCCAACCAACAAGGCCTTGAGAATGCTGAGATGATTAATTAATGTGCTGGTTGAACTTGTATCTCTTATGCTCATTGTGAGCATTTGGAGTCTAACCAAAGGAGCTACATTGATGTTTGAAAACAAACTTCTCCCATATAATTTCTTCTTTTTAATGAAATATCTTCAAGTGCATTCTACGTAAGAAAGGACCGGGGGAAAGTGGATATATAAGAATGTGAACTGAATGCTGAAGCCCTAGCATTTCCACACAGACATTATCACTTGAAATGAAAAAAAAAAACCCATAATTTTGGGTGGATTTCTGAAAGAAATCTGAAGACCAGAGGAAACAAGCACTGAGAGCTGAGCAGTCAGAGTTCCCTCTTCCCAGGGCGACTTGCGCCCATCTCGGTTTCCCAGGGCGACTGACCAATCTCCATTCCACTTTATCAAAGCTTTGGAGACTGGATAGGAAGGCAAGATTTGTGACCTTCCTTCTTCCCTTCAGGGTATCACCAAATGACGCCACTAAAGTCATGTGACTGCTGTGGTACATCCGAGGACCAAATGTATTCAGGAAGCACTCACATGAGTCCCTGGAGAAGCCCTGATTTCTTCCCTCATGAAGAGTCACGTGACCTTTCAAAGAACATTCCCAGTCGAGGAGAATTGACCTCTTTAGCAACAATAAATCTGGGCCTTATCCTGAAGCCTGGGGTCCTCCCCAGATACCCCAAGCTTATCTCTGCAGGCATCCTAGCAACCCCTATCCCTCCTCCCCAGCATCCACATCGGCACCACAGGCCTTGGCTTTACCCTCAACTACTTTTTGTTTAAAATCTGTTTCCAGGAAGGCTGGAAGACTGACACGCACCGCTGATGTCTTGTTCTGCCTTCCAACTACCTTTCCAACTTGGTTATATAAATATCTCCCCATTCACATTTATTTTCAGAGCCAGTGGCTTCCTAGCCATGAGGGTGTCACAACACACTGGCGTGCTTCCATGGGCTGTGAGCAGTGGAAAAGTCATTTGTTACTAACAATAGAATGTCAGTCTGCCAGGGGCTTAGTTATAAATATATAAATTAAAGGGGAGTCAAGTTAATCCCTGCCAAATGCCACACTCTGTTGCTCTGTACATAACTTCTGAAAGCCTACGATTGGAATGACGGCCACCTTTCCAAAGAAGCAATTTTGAGTTTTTAAGAGACATCACAGATCACAGTGCCTGCCTTCCATGAATACTGTACCTCAACGGCAATTCTAGTACTATAAGGACGGAGTAGTACAAACCTGTTCGAGTCTTCTCTTGACCTGCTGTGTAACCGCAAATGAGTTACTCAGAGTCCCTGTGTCCTTATGCTACATTACTGGGCATGGCAACATGCACCTTGCAGAATGCCGTGAGAATTACACACGCTCGTGTTTGGCAAGGACTACAAGAATGCCTGCACTGGGAATGGCTGGCCTTTGAGCGTTACCATTTGGAACAGTGAGCTTTTCCCCTCCCCCTGCTGTCTGCTCAGTCTGTTTTGGGTGGGAAGAGCAAACGTGCCTTTACTGTGATGGGTACTGTACTGTAGTTGGAACAAACAGGTGAGAAAGCCTGATTTCAACAGGCAGCTTGTCACGGGGCTGCAGGGTGGTTTCTTTGAGGCACTAGCTGTGTCACCTCTGTTCCGGTTTCCAGTGAACTGCTCCTTGGCTTGTTGGGACCCTTCCTCCTCTCTATCTGCCTGTGCCCTCTGCCTTTGTTGTCCTAGTCAGGGTCCTCTGTTCTTCTTACCTCACTGGCTTCTTTCTCCCAGTGATCTTATCGAGTCAGGGCTTTGAGAGCACACACAGCTGGCAAACATGGCCAGCGGAAGGAATCATCAGCTCCCCTATAGTGTTCAGTGAGGCAAACTGACGTGCAGACTGGACCTCTTGCTCTTGGAATAGTTTCATCATCTCCCCATGTAGCCTCTGCAGACGGACTGGGCTTCACCGAAGTGGGCGAGTCTGCACTGACTGTGACTGGGGTGCGCCCCAGGACTGGTCTTCTTTTACAGTGGATACTTGAGTGAGTCTCTCCATGTATACCGGACTCCCATGGAGAAAATAATATCAAAGGTTCAGCTTTGAAGCAAATACTGAAAGTGCTCTATGGGTAACTTCTTAGAGACCCGGTTGTGTTTATTTCATCAGGGGAGAGAGGAAAAGAGAACAAACTTGGGTCTGTGTGAGTTTCAAGGGAACCACGGATCAGTGTGTGTGTGTGTGTATGTGTGTGTGTGTATGTGTGTGTGTGTGTGTGTGTGTGTGTGTGTGTGTGTCAGCTTGCCCGTAACATTGTTTTAGATTCAGCTGTGAGTAAAGACACAACACTGGACCACTGTGGCATCCAATCAGGAGAATCCAGAGGCTCAACTTGATTTTCTCTGACTTTCACATTTGAAGCAAGTGAGAACTGAAGAAAGTTCGGAGTCAGGGAGGACACTGGCCTATAAGTATCATTAAGTTACTGTGTTCGTCCTCAGACATCCCACCAACACCCCCATATAACCCTCAAGACTGGCTGGAAGCCAGTAGCATGTGCAGTTACAGGACCAAGGATAAAATCTCATGCTTAGTGAGACTGCTTCTTTTGTTGACTGTACTGTCAGAACAAACTGCTCCCCCCCACACACCCGTCTGAATTTTCATCTTAACTCACAGCAGTAGAATTGGGGGTTCTGTTCCTCTCAAGACTGCTCAGAGGTCACACAAAGTATTCCTCCCAAGGTTGCTGGGAACCTACTATGGTTTTCACTGCTCCACAAGCAAGGTCAAGGCCAGTAGCACATGACTCCACTTTGGCTCTTCTGAAGTAGTATTGATTCTTCAATGCACGATGGCCACAGGTCAGGGACAGAAGTCAGTAGGTAGAACGGATGCAGTGAGTTCTCTTCTGAAAAGACCAGTTCTCTTCCCCACTATCCTCCCCTTACCTGTTGTTTGCTACAAAACTTAGTCAGAGCTTCATGGCAGGCAAAGCAAAGTGTTCCCTCCCTGAGTGGTATATACACTGATTGGGTCCATCTGCAGCTGCCCTTCATCTTTAGTTACTTGACAGAAAAACAATGTCCCTTGTCAGGTCATCTGGACACTTGTTTAATAAGCAAAGTAACTAAACCTCTAAGCACCTTGATTTAAAAATATATCTGTAAGATTATTTAAGAATAATGACTGTTTGAAATGAACAGTGAATGCTTTGGGTGGGAGAACTTTCCTCAGTCTGTGGCCTACTCACATATCAGGTTTAGATATGTGTCTCAGAGTTTAACCAAACAAGACCTGGATTTGCTTACGAAACAGATATGCGTTGTGCATTACTGATAAGCTTTTTATTACAACAAATGCCCTTGATTATCAAGAGAAAAATTCATTTCGGCTTATGGTTTGAGTCATTGCAGTCCGTGATTGGCTGGTTGCATTACTGTTGGCCTGTATATTTAAGTGGAAGGACACAATAGAGCAAAAGTGTATACTTTGTGCCCAGGAAGTAACTTGCTTGCTAGGAATCGTGATGTGGAAGGTTGATGGGTACTCAGAGATGATGTGGAGACCACTTTGGGCAAGTTTGGATGCTTTGATGGATTACAGGAGAGAAATGACAGGAGCTGATAAGCCAAATACCTAGGATTATAGATTGATCAAGTTTGAGGAATTACAAGGAGGGAGAATGACTTCTTGTATTGGGAGAATGCTTAGTTGATCAGATGAGGGCACTAGAGAAAACATGAGTTGAGATTTGGGCATTTGAGGCACCAGGGGAAATTCTAGTACAAGTATTAGTGGGCAGCGATGTATTTGGCTCTGAATGCCAGGGAGGGGAACTGAGGGCCCAGGTTTAGATATGTGTAGCAAAGAAGAAGATTATTAAGCTTTATTGTCAATGTGAATAAATTTAGGATCCACTAAGAGGCTGAGGTACATGTCTGGGTGTTTTGTGCCAGTGTATACAGGAAGATTATTTGAGGAAAAACACATCCTGAATATGTTAGCATGATCCCACGGGCTGGAGGCCTGAGTGGTTCTTCTCTCTCCCATGACCTGGCTGCCATGAAGCAAACAGCTGCCCTCTGCAGCACACTTCACTCTCAACATATGTTGCTAATCCAGCATCAGAACATTGCCTGGGGAAAATGGAATAAAAAGAAAAGAGGAAGCTTTCAAATCCTGGGGAACATGAGTACTTGTAAACAAGAGGTACTTTCAAAGGAGAACAGAATAAAAGCAGACAAAAAAAAATCTAGTGTACCCATGAAGCTGATAATGTGGAGGTTATTAGGACTGTGGCAGGAGGAAAGCTGTAGAACATTATATGCAAATGCCAGGGTTCTGTGAGCCTAGGAGGAAGATAAGGACCCAGGGACAGCAGGTAGAAGAACTCTGCTGAGAATATCTATGGATGACGGAAGGATGGTACTATTAAAATACTGCTCTGAAGGGAGACACTACTTAAAACAGATAATTGACCATACTTGTGACTGTTGAAATCACCAAGAAGAATCAAGAATGAACCACGCAAATAGTTAATAAGGATAGAGTGAGACACCAAGATAATAGGATGGTGTAGCCTGTCAACCAGAAGAGATGTTGGGTATGTGAAGGAGCCTTTCTCTCTTTTGTGAAAGGGAAAGAAACCAAAGGTAAGTCACTGAAAGATATGACAGCTCCTTCTAGAAGTATTCAGTGACTTGATGGGGCAGGAGAAACTCTCTTCTAGGAATGAGAGGGTTGGTGACATGTGCCAGTATAAGACATTAGTAGATGTTTCCTCCATCTGCAATGGAGAATAGGGTGGTCTTGTTGGTGATAGAACTCAGGATCCATAGGGCTTCCTAACCTTCTAGGTTGTGGTATTTCCCTAGGAATTCTTAGCAAGATGGCTGCGAATCTCAGAGCTGAACAGTGAAATTTTGCTATGTGGGTGAGATTGATTCAGGCAGGGAAGGGAGGTCGGATTCTGCCAGAGTTCAATGGTGGCCCTATCAATGATTCATAATAAGAGACGGGAAGCACCAGATTGGATAACGTGGATTGTACAATACAAAGGCAAAGGCAGATGGGGGTGGTGAAGAGATAAACGAAGAGAGCATACACCTGGGTAGATAAGATGGATTAGGGATGGAGAAGGAAATAGAAGGAAACGAGAAGCCTGTTTCTCAGAACTGTGAAGACAGGGTAGGGTTTGATACAGTAAATGATGAATGAGGAATGAAGGACTATTATGAAGGACAAGTGCTACAGATATAGGGTTTAGATGGGGGCAGAAAGAAGCTCTAAGAAAGTACAGTGGTTGGATGTATGAGCCCACCATAGAAGGCTTTAGGTGGAGATCATGGATAAGCACTGTATGTGATGGGGACAGACTGGAGATCTTGGGAAGACTAACACAAGGCTGAGTAAAGGAGACACGGAATGGCTGCATGAAGCCTCCCCAATATTCTTCCTGGTACAATTTTCTATTGCTGTGATGAAATACACAAGATAACTTAAAAGAAGAGAACTTTATTTTAGCTTACAGTTTCAGCCCAGTTTTAGCTCAGTTGCTTAAAGGTGAGAAAACCTTGGTAGAAGCACATGGGCAAAGGAACCAGCCCACTTCGTGTCCGTCAGAAAACAGAGGAGGGGGTAGGGGTTCTGCTGTCTCCCAAATACTGTCCTACTTTGCCCCTAAATACTTATTTTCTATAACCAGACCCATTTCCTAAAGACTTTACTTTCCCTCAATAGTGTCACTAGCAGGGATTATGCACATAATTTTTGTGGGGATATTTAAAAATCTGAATTATAACATTATATAACTGTCCCTGAAAGTTTCATGTTCATCTCACAAAGCAAAATGTATGTAGCCCTTCACCAAAGTATTAAAATATCCAGTATTGTTCAAAATCCAAAAAAAGTCACCTTTGAGATCTAAGGGAAACTCTTAGCTGTGAACTGTAAGCTTTTTAAAAAATAAGTTACACACTTCCAACATACAATAGCACTGGATAGACATTCCTATTACAAAGAGGAAGAAATTAATACCAATAACACTGGACCAAACCCCAGTCAGTGAACACTAAATTCTATAGTGCCAATGTCCCCTTAGTCAAGCCCTACTTCCAATAGTACCAATATGAGAAATCAAGCCCTTAACCTGTGACCCTTTGAGGGACAGAGGGTCAACCTGATACAGGCCTGTGTACTGGTGACAGAAGACTGACCATATATTTTGTGAGAATGAGTCCCAGTTTTCCTCTTTGTCTGGGGGTAAGTGAGAGGAAGGCTTGGGATTCTGGTAAGGAGCTAACGGAAGCATGCTAAATGCTAGCAAGTTCTGATCCAAAGGAGCTGGTGGTGGATTCTTGTCTTCCATTAGTCCCAAGACCACTATCAATATGGATGGGTCTCTGCCCTTTGGGTGCTGTCTGACCCAGGCAGATGTGGGAGCACACTGAAAGTCATATCATGGGCTATGCATTCTGAACTTTTCATAGCCCGTTCATAAGGTAACTCACATTCAGTCCCGTCTGCAAATTTTGCTCTTATTTCCTCAGAAGTCATGAGAGCTGTACCCAAGCTGTGCAAATACATGGCTTAGGCTGAATCCAAAGTGTTTCCTTCTCTCTTCTAACTGCACCTAGGCCTAGGTTTCTAACCTCTGTCCAATCTAATTTTCCCAGTTGACTGATTCGGTCCAGTTTCTCTTGGCTTCTGACTAAATTGCTCCTCCTGGCCTCGTACTAACTTCGGCGCTATGTTCTAATGTTCTGGTTCCTCCTCGTTCTCTGGCTCATTCTGCCTTATCTGTGTCTAGCTTTCTCTCTTTGCATCCTGTGTCTGTAAGACCGGCCTGGCAAAACTACCATACCTACCCACCACCTACCACCCATTTTTTTTCTCTCTTGCTGCTCTAAAGTGGTCTCTCTGCCCTTGCTATTCCCATGTGAGTTGGGTGTACCCTATCTCTCACTCATTCTGCCAAATCTTTCTCTGATTCATCACTTTGTCTGCCCCTCAATTAGACATCACTTTCAAATGTGGCTGCTTCCTTCTACAAACTGACCTTGCCTTCATTGTTAGGGATTAAAGATGTGTACCAAGAGCCTGTCTGTATCCTGGCTGGATTAAAATCCCTCTACACCTTCTTTCATTCCAAATAGGATTTCAGATGATCTTATTAAAACATGCTATCTGCAAAATACAGGCTTCAGACATTTGCTTTTCCCTGCTTACTGTGACTCCTCCGCATTCCTTCTTTCTATTTACACACAAAAAAATCTATGCCTAGTCTACATTTTACTTCCCTCTGAAAACCCGTCCATCATGCCAGCCATCACGTCTTTTGAATTTAGTCCTTATGTTCTAAATAATATATTTTGTTATGTGAGCGTATTTTGCTTTCATTTATTTTGCCTCACCAATTAGACCTATGCTCTTCCACGATAAGAGATTTGACATATGAATTATTAATGTCTCTAATATATGCTAAGGCATTTGGGACTTAGTAAGCCTTCGATAATTGGAATTATACTTTAGTTTAAAGACATGCACTTCTGCCAGAGTGACGGGCTGAGTACTATAACTAAGCCTAATAATAAACTCTCTGGGGAACACTCATGGGGCTCACGGGGGTCTGAATACTTTAAGTTACAAGGTCAGAATAAAGAAAGACACAAGATAAAAAAATATAAAAAGCAACAAAGTAGCAGTTTATATATTTTCTCCCCACTTAAGAGATACGTTAAAACAATGACAGGCTAATGCTGGAGCTTTGCTGGAAGCCAGTTGCTACACAGATAGATAGATCTTTTGTACCAATTTAAGTTTCAGTGAAGTGACAGGACTATTCTGGTTCCTGTCATGGTAGAAGCAGCTGTTGGGCCAGGAAACCAGAATCTGGAACTAACTGTAGGGCACTTCTTTAAAATAGAGCTCAAATGATCTAGCTCCAGAGAATAAAAATTAGCACCAGAGATTCCACATTTGTCTGTTACCTATGAATAGGAAAACAGTGGGGTGGGGGACAGAAAAGGCATTTGGAAGATCCAAAATAGAACTTTAAATGGTAACACAGAGGAGGCCAACTCCTAGCATGGCCTCCCGTGATTCTGCTTACTTTCTTCATTACTCATTTGATATTACTAAGTTTTGCCTTTCTGGATTACTTGCCTTGATGTAGGATTTTATAATTTTAATCTTCATTCTATTATATCCTCTGCCACTTATCCTTAAAGTTGCACACAAAGTGACTTCAACACAAAGCTTGTATTTCAGTGGGCAAAGTATAGTTTTATAGTGAGAAGAGGATTGGTGTTTTGTTCAGGGATCAGCCTTGGAACCTTTCTTGAGTAGTAGTTCTTTCTGGTTCCTGGCTTAGATTGTTTCTCAGACTAGTATTCTATAAGGGTCACAGTAGGAATTATCTTTCTGGTATACCATAAAAGCAGAGAGAGCATAGTGAAGGAGCTCATGGCCAATACTTAATTTAAATTCACTATAACCTTGTAGTGATGCATGTGAGTATGCACGATTTTTTTGCTTTTAAGATTTATTTATTTCATTTGTATGAGTACATGGTTACTGTCCCCAGACACACCATAAGAAGGCATCAGATCCCATTACAGATGGTTGTGAGCCACCATGTTGCTGGGAATTGAACTCAGGACTGTGGAGGAGCAGTCAGTGCTCTTAACCACTGATCCATCTCTGCAGCTCAACATGTTTCGTTTTTTTTTTGTTTTGTTTTGTTTTTTGTTTGCTTTTTTTTTTTTATTAATAAAATGTAGCTTTTAGTTTGTCAGTTTTTTTACTTCATATCAACCTGTATGTGCAGGTACTGGCCTAAGAACACAGAGCTGAATAAACTGTATTCTGGCTCTTTTAGGTTTTTAAAGATTAAATCAAGTCTGGCATATTCTCTAAAGACTTCATTTTCAGATTCCCAGGGAGAATCATGCTAGGCACCAGGGCAGCAGGGATTTCAACCCCCCCCCCTATTTTTTGCTTTTGGATAAGATATTGCTGTGTAGCACAGGCTGTCCCCAAATGTGATATCCTTTTGCTTTACCTCACCCTGAAGTGTTGCAATTGCAGCTATGCCTGTCAAGATCATCAGTTAAAAAAAAAAAAAAAAAAAAAAAAGCCCAAACCAAGCAACGCCCCCTCAACAGCGCACACTTCGCCTGTTTGTTCTCTGTGGATTGCATCACAGGAGAGGAACTAAGATCTACTGGGTCCACCCCACCCCTAAGTAGTCCTTTTCTAGGTCAACCGTGCTCATTTTCAGCCATGTTCTGAGCTTGGGTCAAAGCTGCAGTTAAAGATGAGTACAAGAAAGAGAGATTTGGTTTCTTCCAGAAACTCAGGCCATGTGGAGAACGTGAAAGAGCTAGGGGCATCATGTTACGGGTGACTGTGGGTGACTGTTTGATTATGCTGTTTCCTGTTAGCATTTTGTCTAAGCTCCACCCCACAGTTACCTGGCAACAGGCAGGTATGCCTGACTCACTATAAAAGAGGCTGCTTGCCCCCTCCTCTCTCACTCTCTTGCTCTCCCTCCTGCTCCTGCTCTGTCCCCTTGCTCCACCCCCTCCATCTCTCCATGCAGCTCATAGCTGCTCTCTCTCTCTCTCTCTCTCTCTCTCTCTCTCTCTCTCTCTCTGTCTCTCTCTCTCTCTTTTCCTCCCTCCCTCCCTCCCCCCTCCCCTGCCTCTATTCTATACTATATCTTTGTGTGGCTGGTCCTTCTTGGGAAAGGGAGGCCTCGGTATGGCCCTGCCGAGGCACCCTCTTCCCAACACCTTACCACATCCACCAAAACATATCCTCCCTCTCTTTATCTTTTTATAAACACACCACCCATCCATTCATTTACTGAACAATACAATTATCTGACAATTGTACCAAAAGAAATGTCGTGTGGTTCCTCCCCACCTCCACCCCCGTTCCCCCACCACAAATTCCCTCACAGAATTTGAAGCATGAGGAAACTTTTTCTTTTCGCTTTTTACACACTTTAATTTTTTCATACAGTATATTTTGATCATTTCCCCTCCCTAATTTCTCCCAGAACCTCCCTACCATTCATCTTCCTACCCACCTCAATTCTCTTAAAAAATACCACTCAAAAGCACAAAGATGAAATCTAGAACAAGCAAAAGTTCAGTACAACAATAAGATGTCAAAGTAAAACAGAAACTCCACGAAAACATAAACACAGAGTTCTCCTTTTTTGTGTGTATTGGCCAAATACTGGTGGGCCTGAGGCCTGCCCTGGAATGTGGCTGGCACTCCCCAGGAAAAACTGACTGGGAAGCAGTCCTTGACGCTCCACATCTGAGGGACAAGCAATCGAATACTGTAGTCCCATGTGTCTTCTAATTAATAAGCATGTTAGTGATGAGATTACGGTTGATGTCTTTGGCAGATACGGAAGTAAATTTCTTTCAATCTGGTGGGTTGTAAATTTAGTATCAACCCCATATATAACACTGTATCAACCCGATACCTTGTTTCACAGTACAAGCATCTGTATGGAACCGTCAATCACTTTTTTATAGAAGTGTCTTGTTTTTAATACATAACTTAGTATTCAAGCTCAGGAAACTTACAAAGCGCAATATAGCGGTAAGTCCTTTCACAAAATCCGTTCTTTGTGCCTGAGTTAATGAATGCTCATATTAATAAAGTCGTGAGCAAGAGAAGCCAGAGCCTCCTGAAACCCCTGTAATTACAGTGGAGAAAAGTGGAACGATGTGCCTTGATTTCCAACATCCAGACTTCTTGGAACAAGCTCATTTGGACAGGAGCCAAGAAATAAGTCTGCTGCAATTCTCCACGGCTTTGTGCAAATAGCGATGGGCTGGAGGCAAGGAAGGTTAACTTGGAATATATTCTATTCTTTCTTTCTTTTCCTTCTCTTTTCCTGGGCTTCTTCATTAAGTCCTACATTCTGCTATGAGAAAATTCGTTTTCAAGTGTCGCATCTTTTAGCATTTTCCATACTTTCAGGATACATCAGGTAAAAGTAACATGTGGATAACCTTCCCTGGCAGGCCCTTCTCATTTATGACTTGAGTTTGGGTTCCCACCCAGGCTTTCAGTTTACATTCCCGCTCCAACCTACCGGCCACTCATTTGAATACTCGGTCCAGTCCCTGTTTCTCATCCTTGAACCAGAAAGCTGGCTGGCTGGTCTAGAGTGGCGAGGTCACACTTTACCCCGTTAGTTTTCTGCACAAGCCTAATGCACAGAGCCCCGGGGCGCACGCACGGGGCCGTCCCGTGGCCACCCGGTTCCCGCTCCGCGCGAGCCCGCGCCACGGCCACCTCATAACCCGACCGCCCGTTCCCGAGGGCGCACGGCCGCTTCCGGGAGGTCGTCCACGCCGCTCCCCAGGCCGCCGGTCCCGCCCCGCTTGCAGGCCGCGCGTGCGCGCTTGGCCGCTGGAGCGCGCCTGGGCACGCGCGCTGGAGGGGCGGGGCCTCGAGACTCTCAAGTGTGTCCCCGCCTCCGCCCCGCGGCGTTCCGTTGTTGCCCTGGCAACCCGAGAGCGGCAACGGCGGAGGCGCGGGAGTCCGGCGCCGCCTCCCGGCCGCCCCGCAGTAGGCAGCGGCCGCCCGGCCCGCGCTGTTCCCGCCTCCCGGCCCGCCCTCGCCGGCCAGAGTGAGCGACCGCCAGTCCGCGGATCCCGGCCGCGGTCCGGGCGCGCGCAGCTAGCGGGCGCGACTATGCCAAGATGGTCCTGCAGGCGCGGAGCAAGCACCGGGACGCGGCTCCCAGGCCGCCCCGGCCGGCCCGCTCGTCGCCGCCGCCACTGAACGGGGCATCCGAGGTGGCCGCTAGGGAGCTGGGACCGGAGCGCGCGCCGCCGTCGCCGGGGCGCAGGAGCACGGCAAGCAGGAAGGGGCCCCGCGCAGAGACCGCTGCGCCCGCCCCGGACGGCCTCGCGGGCCGCCTGGCGGCCGGGCTGCACTGGGCGCTGGGCCTGCGGCGCGGGCGCGGCCGGACCTGGAGCACGCTGCTGCTAGGTGAGCCTGTTAACAGCTCTCTCCGACTTTTCCCGGGACGCTCCTGCCTCCTCCCTACTCCTCCTCGCTTCTTCCGGGGGCTCAGCTCCACTCATCCTCCTCCCCGCTGGCCGCCCGGGCTTTTAAAAACATGGCCCCGAGATCAACAGCTGCTCGGCTGGCCGCGGGCGGGCTGCTCCGCGCGGAGGAGACCCTCTTGTGCCTGCAGCGACAGTCCACTCTTTGCCCCTGCCTCAGCCGCTACTTCGGAGAATGGTTTGCTTGGTGATGTGAGCGATTCCTGGAGCTCGCAATACTCAGGTTTCCTGTCTTAGAAAGTTGCCAAACTTATAATTAAATTTTAGCGTGCCTTTTCCCTTCTTGGCCGCAAACACTGAGGGTGGCACTTCGTGGTTCTGTCACTTTGCAGGCTTTGTCGTGTTTTGGATGCCTAAGCTTTAACCTTGCCTGATGGCATCTCTCTACCTTCTTCCATGCACCAAATGTAACTGTGAGCCTAAAAGAAATAAAGTTGAAGCAATCACGTGTGGACCGTCTTCTGGGTTCGTTCTCGATTAACTTTGTTGGATAAGGCAAGTTTATAGAAGTTTGGATTAATAGGCCTAATTTTTCCAAGCCCGTCATAAAGATTCTGTAATATTTTTTCACTATGGGATTTAGCTGTTGAATTATGTAGTGATATTTTCTTACTATCTTTTCACCAATGCTTAATGACCTCTGAGAGCATGGGGTGCTTGAAGTTTGCGGTTTAGACAGACTATAGCAAAATCAGCCTTCTTGTGGGGACAACCTCTACAGCAGCCACATAGTTACTGAAAGCCAGTCATGGCAGTATGTGGGTTCACGAAGGCTGGCCTTGTTACTAGAATTTTTTTTTTAATATTTGGGCCAAGATTTGGCAGATTCATAATTTTCATCATGCCTTCTTCCAGCGGATAGCTTGAGAAACTGGCAAGTGTACAGGTTAAATTCACCTTGGGGAGGCAGCGTGGTACAGTGGATGAGATCGAAGGCACCCAGACCTGGTGCAGAGTGCTTGATTTTGGTTAAAGTCTCACTTTGAGGGCCTTTCCTCCTGTGTTATGTGGAGTTATCTCATGCCCTACTTTACCTAGGGATGTCTGGAGGAGCAAAGCTAAAAACCCTGTGGGTGATGCGTGTTTGTGCCCAAAGCACTCAACAGCATCAGTTCCTATGTAAAAGCAAACACATAACCCTGATTTCTGGTCCCACGACAGAATACATCTCCAGTTTTCGTGAATGGCTAGTATAAACATCAACCGTAGTAAAGTAAGGGATGACCCTGAGTATTTTAGGGAGAGATAATAATAGATTTTAAAGGATACAACCTTTTTCATGTTTTATGGTACAGTCCTTTGGGGTTTCTTATACTGGATGTCTTATATTTGGATTTAGTAGTGCCCTTGCAGAAATACTGTTTTGTTCAATGCAGCAGGGTAGCTTTTCTCTTGATCTGCTCTTTTTGACATTGCAAGTGGAAGTAGAGTGAATGTGGCAGATCATAGTCTTAGGTGTACCCTGGATAGAGGTCACAGGGGTGTGGCGTTAGGAGGAATACCACAGTCTTTGTCTTCTTGCTTGACCATCTGCTGTGAGACTACACAAAACATGGAGAGAAGGCTCTGCTGAATGATCAGACCTGGTGTCCTTGGTTCAGCTCTGGCCCTGTACTCTCAAGACCGGTATCCACAGTGATATCCTTTGTGCCACCATGTTGTCAAAGCTCAGAAAGCCGCTGATCCTGAAGTGGTTCTAGCAATTCCCTTGTGTTTGTAGGCTGCTTCGTTTCCTCTGATTTCGTCGTCCCAGTGTGGAGGAGTTGCACTTCAGGGTGGACCTTTAAAACAACTTTTGGTCCTCCACGTTGAGAGGCGTTGCCACCCACTTGTTGCTGGGATTACTTGTAGCTGCTCAACTCTAAAAACTACATTTTAAGCTATCCCAAAATGGCTTTATTTGTACTTTATAATAAACTTCCTGACTTGAAGAGCCATTGTAGCAGCACATGTTAGAACTGGTTAGAGGTTTTCTTCCTGTGTGCTGGTCCTGATAAGTCACCCATCAAGGTGGCTCTTCCCATTGCTCTGCAGTGATGAGCATTGCCTGTTTTAGTAAGTACATATGCTTTTCTTACATGTGACATTACTACTTATTTAATGGTGACGATTAAAGAGGTTCAAAATGTTTATTTTTAGAAGTTTTAAATCACTTGCTTCCAGCAACAGAAGGCAGTGGTGGAGGAAGAACCTTGAAAACGTTTTTTCAAACTTTCCTGACCACAGTAAACAATACACATTGCCTGCAGCCTGTTCCAACCATAGAAAGGCCATCCTAGCACATGTCCGTATGGATTTCTGGGCTCAGGCTAGAATAATTGAGCTGTCTTCAGAGGTAAGGGCAGGGTTTAGAAACCTAATTGCTGGCAAGGCCATGAACAGTGGGAATGTAGTACTGGAGAGGAAAGAGCAAGGCTTGGAGAACTGTCCCTGTCAGGCGGGGTGCTGCTGTGCTTGTGGGAGCCCACCCAACCTTCCCACACTCTGGTCTCCTGCTTGTAGTGACCTTGCAGGCTACTGAAACAGTCTGTGGAGCCACCTCCTGGGCCTGGGGTCAAGGCCCGGGTGGAGGATGGACAGTCACCAGCAAAGTTCCAGCTCAGACTCCCTTTCAGAAAGTTCCTTTTCTTTCCCTCTGAGCTGGCTAATTTTAACTGTCAATTTGACACTGCTTTAAATTACCTGGGAAGAGAGTGGTAGGAATTATATATCTGCGCTCGGCCAGTAGGAGGTTGTCTTTACTGTGGACTGATGGGAGAAGACCCAGACTATTGTTTGCTGTTCCACTCTACTCTGTAGGCCGTGAGAGAGAGGAAGCCGGTGAGAACAAGCAAGCGGAGATGAATCCACATGCTTCTGACTCCCAGCTCCTCTCTGAATGTGGTGCTTTAGGCTCTGAGCTGCCTTCCCTGGGGTTTTAAGCCAAGTAACAGTGACTAAGACAGAAGGTTATATGTGTCACTTCCGGCCTGGTTCCTGTGGCAACTGCAGCCCCCTTGAGCTTCACGATGTTTGGGTGGGACTGTCCTGTGTTCTGAGGGCCTGCGTTCCCTCTCCTGTGCTGCTTTCGGTCAGGATATTTCACAATAGCGAGAGAAATGAAACTAGGGCTTCCCTACAGCCTCATGTCTCTCTTTCCGGGCTAGCTTCAAACTTGTTGGGCTTCTCAGCCAAGAATTTAGCTTTTTAAACATTCGGTTTAGGGGTGTGTAAGATGAGAGATCTGGATGAGACCAGCAGTTCTTAACCTGAGCGCTACACCGGGGCTCTCTGAACCCTTAAAATGACCCACGTATCAGAGCACTTAATTGTGTATCTAGGAGTGTGAATATGGCAATGGGGGAGTGCACTGATGGGTTTTAAATGCTTATTTGCTTTTGGTGCTGGGGATTGACTTTGGGCATCTTCATACATGTTAAGTAAGTCCTGTACCTCTGACCTTTTGGAAGCAGATGAGTACCCCCAGGAAATGGAATTTTCATGGCTGAGATTTACTGACACTGTAGACCCCAACTTTTCTTTATTTTTCACTTATTTATTGTGTGTGTGTGCACCCCTACACGTGCGTGTGCATATGCAAGTGTGTATGTGTATGTATGTATGCATGTATGTATGTGTATATTTGTGCATGTGTATGTGTTTGTGTGTGTGCATACATGTGCATGTTCATGTGTGTGTATACATGTATGTATATGTATGTATGCCTGTGTGTATGTGTATATATGTGTGTGTGTATGTGTATATGTGTATGTGTGTGTATGTGTGTATATATGTGTGTGTGTGTGTGTGTGTGTATTGCAGTGCTTGCATGTCAGGATAAAATGCAGGTATCGTATCAGTTCTTTCCTGCTGCGTAGATGTTTGGGCTAGGACTCAGGTTCTCTGGCTCCATGCAGGGCACCTTTACCCACTGAGCTTTCTGCTCTGCTCTACCCACTTTGTTGAAATAGATGCAAGAACTGTCCAGTTGCTATAGTTCCCATAATCTTCATTGTTTCCTCAAAGTGGGGGCTATCGGTTGCCACTTGTCTGATGGAGCCTCATCTTTCTTACACCTACCTGTATCCTTCACCTTATTAAAGAAAGAGGAAAAGTTCTGGTAGTTGGAGAGGGCTCTGTTTCAGGGTGAAAGTGAGAAAAATGTGTACTGAACACATACACATAATAGCTAGCAGTCCAGGACTGTAATGTAAGATGCCGTTTGTAAAAATTGTTAAGCTGTAATGGGTGCTTTGAGTAAAAATGGCCCCCATGGTCTCACATATTTAAATGAAAATGCATGGAAGAGGCATGAATCATTAGGGAGTGGTACTACTTGAGAGGGATTAGGAGGAGTGGCCTTGTTGAAGTAGGTGTGGCCTTATTGGAGGAAATATGACCTTGAGGGTGGGATTTGGGGTTTCAAAAGTTCAAATCAGGCCCAGTATCTCTTCTTGCTATGGTGGATCCAGATGTAGAACTCTCAGCTTTCTCTCCAGCACCTTGTCTATCTGTGGGCTACCATGCTTCTTGTCATGGTGATAATGGACTCACCTTTCAAGCTGTAGGCCAGCTCCAGATGAATGCTTTCCTTTGTAGGAATTGTCATGGTCACGGTCATGGTGTCTCCTCACAGCAGTAACAGTGACTAAGAGAAAGGTTATGTCACTTTTATACTTCTGGCCTGGTTCCTATGGCAGCTGCAACCCCCTTGAGCTTCATGATGTTTTGGGTGGGACTATTCTGTGTTCTGGGACACTGTCGTGTGCCTTGCACAGGGTTTAACAGCGTCCCAGGTGCTACCTAGTGGCACTTCTCCAGTGGTGGCAACCAGATACTGGCCAGTGTAACTGGGAAGGCAGCCACCATACCGAAACTACTCTTTCAAAAGTCATGGCTTACGAGAGCCTGTGACTAGCCAGGGATAGGGAGGAAGCCTATAGAGGCAGGGAGTTGAGTCTAGCTGGGCACTGGGACCTGGGATGAGCCAGCAGAGGTGTGGTGTGATGTGGTGTATGGTGTGATGTATTGTGTGATGTGATGTGGTATGTGTAAGCCACCTGGTATTTCAGAGCTGACCTACATTGCAAGCCTTTTCCTACACTCAGAAGCTGTTTGAACTCTTCCCCAATGTTTTCCATCATTGTTTATTTTTAAGATGGGGATAGTAAATACTTTGATTAGAGTAAAAGAATAAGTGAGATAGTGCATGCCAAATAGTATGCGTGGTTTCTTTATAATCCCCATGTGCCAGGTGCATTCTGGGAAAAGATAGCCAAGGAAACTAGAAGCCTACTCCTATGGAACTTAGATTCTGAAAGTAAGAAGACTGTGTGACTTGGTGGTTTCACTTCGTAGGAAGGGCATTGGAGGAAAGGAAGGGCTTCTGCATTGGAGAAAGTGAAGCAAAGTGAACAGATGAGATCCCAAAGCCAGGGAATGTCCATGTTAATAAAACCAAGAAAAGCTGTGTAAGGTGCTGTGTGTTTGACCTTTGCCAGGTGGTGAAGAAGCAGTGGGACCAGTCTCAAGGCTAAGCTGGTGGGAACTGTATAGAGGATGACAGGGTGCGTCTCTCTCCCAAGGACGTGTAGGAAGGGAGGGACAGGTCTCAGTTACCCTCTCAAGGAGGAAAGGCAGCCCGTGTACCAGATCTAGAATGGAGCTGGGTTTATTCCTGTAGCAGTGGGAAGCCCCTAAGGAGTGTTGAACAAGACAGGGTCATGTTTACATTTTAATTTTGAGAACTCTGTGCTAGAAAAATAGGCTGAGACAACGCAAAGACAGTGGAGGCCTCTAGCACCACCCTCAGGTGGGGCTCTGCCAGGGCCCACAGGAGTTGTCCTGCATAGAGGGCATGGCTGTGGAGATGGTAGGAAGGATAGCCTACAGATGGGTTTTGGAGATGAAATGGTAGAACTTGGAGATGAATAGATCTTGGCGTGTGGAAAAAGGAGGGAGTGTTTTTTAGGGGAGACAGGGAAGACTGTAGCTGTGGAGCAGGACAGGTTTCATGGAGAAGAGCAAGGACTGTACCCCAGACACTGTTCTTCAGGTGCTTATGGGACCTTCAGTTGGAAATGTCAGGTGGTGATAGGACAGAGGTTCTGACCGGAATAGACAGTGGTAAGTTTCCAGCGAAGAGGTGCTGTTCAGTCAGGTTAATTGGCTTCGTACACCACAAACATCGTACACCACAAACATCGTACACCACAAACATCGTACACCACAAACATCGTACACTATGTTGGGTGCATTGCTGCAGATGGGCTCATTAACAGTAGACTTGGGGCTGACCATGGTGTTATGACTGTCATATTTAATCAAAAGGGGATCCAAAGCACATAGGTGCTTAGTGCCTTATGCAAGGTTGCTCCTGGAATTTTTAAGGTCAAGATTTGAACTCAAGCCTGGTGTCTTCTGAGTGCATGTGTTTAATTGCTATGTGGTGTTTCCTTTGGTGAGCGTGCAGCAGGTAGACCACATGAAGTCCCCCAGCCTGTTCTGGACAGCTCGGCAGTTTGTGCAAGGACAGACTTCTGCCTTGTTTCTTTCTTCAGAAGAAGTAAAGAAAAGGAATTATATGTAGAGAGATACCAGAATGAAGAATGGGAAGAAAGCAGCTTAGTAGTTGGGCTGTAGGAGGAGAGCTGAAATGTGAAGCCCAGGGAACACTGCCCCCCTCCTGTGCTGATTTCCAGGCTAGAACTTGTACCCAGCCAAGCAGGCAGCTGTGAGGGTGTGCTTGTGTTAATTACCGGAATCCCATCAAAGCCAGGGAAAGGATGGGAATTTGGGGGTTTGAAACCAATTTCTCCCTTTCTAAAATAGACTCTGGTTAACTCTTAAGAATATTTAGAATCACCTAAATATGCCTTGTTATTAATAAGATGCTCTAAACATGAAGTCTCTGAACATCAGGCGCTCCCAAGCACTAAAACTTCATGCAGTGAACTTAGTTCACGTCTTTTAAGTATAAGGCTGTATTCTTTATTTGTGATTTCTTTTTGTCAATAACAGTACATTGATACTGAAAGAGACTGAAATTTAATCTGTCTTTTCTCTCTGTCTATCTCCATCTTTCTTTCTGTCTGTCTAACTCACTGTCTCTGTCGATCTATGTCTCTCTGTCTGTCTGTCTCTATCTGTCGGTCTGACTATATCATCTCTCTATCTGTTTATCTCAGTTGCTGCTGAACAGCTGGGCATTTTAACCTTATCATATTATATTGTATTACTACCTCTTATGAGTGTAAAGATATATTAATGTCTTTTGTAAGTTTAATTAATGACATTTGCATTGCATAAACTACAAAGCTATATTATTTATGTATTTGTTTCTCAATTTATTTATTTTTTGGATCATCTTTTGCCATTAACTGTGATTTGCCATTAGGACATTTCTAGGAGATAATCCGTCACTTTCCTTCATTCCAGTATTTACCAGTGATCAGACCTAGTAAATGTCTCATCCACTTCTAGATACACACCTTTAATCTCCTGAAGAAGAAGCCAGTTTCCTTTGGGTGATCTTTTATAATTCAGTCAAGAACCATTTCAGAAGAGTATATTTTAAAAGTACAATTAATTTTGAGAATGCATCATTCTACAACAGTTGTGGAATGTGCTTTAATAATACTTCTTTTCTTACCACTATTATGATTAAGTGAAAAAAAGAAATAAAAGGAGGACATGACTGTTCCTAAGGGGTTGAGATTTTTATTACCGACATAAGGGAAAATACAGGCAGAGGCAGGGACATCGGGAGACTCCAGAGTGGACGTGACCAGGAGACTGGACCTGGCCATCTGAAGAGAGTGCAGAGGGAGAAGGAAGACCGAGGGAGAGGGTCCAGGAGCAGTGGCCAAGAGGCCAAGGGACCAAAAGATAAAAAGAGGTGAATAACCAAAATGGCTGGGTTATATAAGGAAGAAGAGCTGGGCTGTAGAGTTCAGGGTGTGCCAGCCTGGAGGAGCCTGCCACGGGTGGGGACTGAGGGATGCCGGGAGAACCTGGGACAGTCCACTTTGATAAGTTTATAGGCATCTCAGCCTTCTGTTTGAGGTTGAGACCTAAACCAGGCCCTTTAGGGAACAGGTAAGTTGTCCATCTTTGTTTGTGTCTTTCCCCCTGTTTGACTTCTTCTGAATTGGCTGCTTGTCAGGTGTGTTTTGTAGCACGAGAGCCATCACAAGAGGAGTATTTGGACCTCAATTTATAATTGTAACTTAATGTAGAGCTATCTGTTGACACAACTGCCCCCAAAGCATTGGCAAGATTTGTATTTGGCTCACAGCCTGATAAGGAGGGAGGTGGTTTAAATGCTCACCAACTGCAGTTTCAGCAGATCTTAGAGCACAGCGCATGTGCAAGTTGACCAGTCACTTTTAGAGTTTGCAGCCTACGTGAATTTCTAATTTGGGAAGATTTTTGAAATTCATAAAAAGTGATGTTTGATTTGTAATTTTATAATAATTAAATAATTATGTGACTGCCCTACCCTCATTCTTGCTCTGCATAGGCTTAGTAATCAATCATGGCTGTCTACTCAATCCTTACCACGCCTCTTGTTCTACTAGTTAAAATTTGATTTTAGAAGATCTTGATTTTTTTTTTGTTCCTCACTCATTCTTGATGTCTACAAAAATCTCCCAAGTAGTGTTATTGTTGAGAACTTTACCCCTGTGGGCGTCGTTCTTGAGTTCCCTGGATGAGGTTGGCCTTGCAGCCAATTCCTTGTCGGTCGGTCGTATTGGTCAATTGTAGGTCTCAGATCTGCAGCATAGACAACAACCAAAGGCCCATTGGTGGGAATAGGATCTCAGATTCCCTGGGACCCATTGACTCGTTAGAGAGCAGAGGTTTCTGTATCTGCAGGTCTGTCCACCCCAACTCATCCTTTTGGTTTGCTTTTGATTTCCTATTTAATTTAGAAAAATGAGTAAATTCTGCATTTAAGGGAGGAGAGTTGGTTGTCTGACAGTGCTGTAAAAATGATGGAGAATAAGTCATGTTTCTGACTCACTTAAGTTAAATGATAAGCTAGGCCTTCTGATACCCACGGGCAGTTTGCAATTCAAAGGGGTTTCATTATCCTAACATTAGAATGCTTTACCAGGGAATAAGCTCTGTGAAAATTACTAAAGACTTAGGTCTTTCTGTCCCGTCTTCCCCTGTGATCCCTGATCTTTAGGTGAGGGAACTGGATTTTAGATGCATGTGTCAGTTGGTGCTGGACACCAGCCACATGGTCCTTGTTATCTGCATCTGCAGTCACTGGCTGTGATTTTCTGTAATGGTTTCAATCTGTTGCAAAGAAACATTTCTTTGATGAGTGGTAAGGACTGCATTATTGGATGGGTATAAGAATAATAAATATTTAGAATATAGTTAGGGTTTATGCTGATTTATTAATAGTAGCTATAGGTTCTCCTTCAAGATTTGTGACTTCCCTAGCTCTGGGAAATTGGCTAGGTTCCCAGTACCCGATTTGACTTCCCCCTTGTTGATTGGGCCCTAACAATCAGCTGTTGTTTACCACCAAGATATGCGTGCTGCTGTTACACTTAGGGACATTGTGCCATGGCATCGTTGTTTTGGTTCAGAGGTGTTACAGTTGAATAGAGCATTGGCTGTTTTCCTCCCTTGGGAACTTGCATGGTGCTTTTTGATATCTCGAAAGCTAGTCCTTAGGGAGGAAGCGTTCAGATCAGCAGCAACTTGGATCCTCTGTTCATGCACCACGCTCTAAAGTCAGATGCATACAGATAACTTTATGTGAACCGAGAAGGGGTGTGTGTGTACCTGTATTTGTCCTTGTAACTTGTCCTATCTTAAAGAGACTTGCTTTCTATACTTTCCTCCTGGATTTATCAGGTTTTGGAAGTTTCCTCTACATATTCAGAAGGATATTATTTTGGTTGTATACTTATTCTTAAAACAGTACCATGCATTGTGTTTTGCTAGTGAAGAGGAAGTTAACATATAGAAATTATCAATTCGTATTACTGTTTGGTTTAGAAATATTTGTATAAGGCTAAGACTTTAAAAGGAGGATAGAATTCACTGCCTTTAAAACGTGCCTAGTGTAATCATGCATTGCCTACTCTAGTGTTTGTACACACATTCATATTTGAAATGTGAAGGCTGGCTTTGTGTGCTTTTCTGTAAAGTCCAGCCTTCTGTCTGCGGTGTGGTGTGCAGACTGCTGTGCTCTGTTATTTTCCTATCGTCACTTAGTCACTTCATTGTTTCTTTGACTTGGTTTGATTTCTAAGACATTTCTTAGACATTTACTTTACTCTCTTGGCTAATGTGCTCAATATTTTCACATCTGCACTTGGAGTCAGGGAGTCTGAGCTCTCTTCTGTGGTTTGTTGTGTCCTTGCTGCATGAGACCTTAGGCCCGGTGGGGAAATAAAAACCACTAGTTCTTTATACGGACTCCTGGATCTCTTATGTAAATATTGATGCAGACATTACATATGATCATTATAATCAGGAGTTCCGAAGTTTTTCTTAGCCAACTGTTGGTCATCATCCCTTACCACTGTGAGTTCTAGATCTTACCAGAAATGGTTTCTTTCAATCAGGCTGTGAATTTTAAATGCAGCTTTGCTTCTCATTTTGAGACTTAATGTCTCTATTAGTAAAGTGAGCTTGTGCCTTCTTTTTCCTATTAAAAATAGAATGTTTTCCCCAACCCCAAAGAGGGAAAAAATGGAAGAGATCAAACCTATCAAGGCTTTGAAGTTTTCGAAACAGGAAATGCAGTGCTGGTGGTAAGAGTTCTGGGCCCTACCTACGTTAAGCACTGGAGGCTGAGATAAGCCCCTGGTCCCCCATTTTGTACTCTGCAGATGAGACTAAGTCAGTGATGTCTTATAAAACCTGGAAAGCATTTCTGCTTAGGAAGGGCTTTAAAGTGAGTTTATGAATTTAAACTCTTTCCCTTTCTGAACCCTCATTTGTGACCTTTTGAATTTGGACCTTCCTTTTCCTTATCCCTCTCTGTCACTACCCTCCAGGACTCCATAGCTTGCCTGAAGGAATTGTCAGCCTGCTCTTCTCACTGGACTTGCTATCATAACTGTACCATGTCCCAAAGTGTGGACTATGTGAACCACTTGAGGTTTACTAATAATATATTGCTCAAGCCCCTGTACCTGTTGAATCAAGAGCAGGACCCAAGAATGCAGTGGTGGTGTGCTCCTCCCATGTGGAGGTCTGTTAGGGAATGTCACTGAGCTGTCTATGTCTTCCTCAGGCTTCTGAAATGTTGATTGTTGGTTAGGAGGCAAGGGTATGGCCTGAGATTCTGCACTGTCACCTTGCTCCTGGGTAATAAATGCCTGTTGGCATTCAGGAGACTTACTAAGGGACCCTTCTGTTCTCACAGTAAATCTTGTACAGAGTCCCTAACCTTTGCCCCAGTTGTTCTGTGATGTCAGTTACTTTGCTATCATTTGACTGTTAAGTATATCCCATAAGCATATGTGTTGAACTACTTTTTCCCCTATTGGTGGCTCTCTTTGGGGAGGTTGTAGATTTCTTAGAAGGTGGGTCCAAGTAGAGGAAAATGGGTCGTGAAGGCTGAGCCCTTAGGTTCGTAGCCCCTGTGGGAGCAGTCAGGTTCCAGTGGGCTATCTACCTTTCGACTATGGGTCCTGTAATTGGCTCTAACTTTCAGGAAGTAAATGGAAAAAGATTACATCTAGGTGTGCATCTTAACAAAAGGGTCAATTTTACAGGGTAGGTTTAGTTTATACCTTCCAATCAAACTTGGTTATACACAGTAATTTCTAACTCATTTGAACCATGTGTGTGTGTGTGTGTGTGTGTGTGTGTGTGTGTGTGTGTGTGTGTGTGAGCGCGCGCGCGTGAATGCAGGCTAACTGGAGTTAATTCAGGAACTTTGTTTACTTAAAAGTTTTGTTGTATTTTTCACCTCAAATTCCCCAAGATTGAAATTGATCAGGGTAGCATAGTTAGGAGTTGTAAGAGCCCAGTGCCTGATTGAGCTTTCATGTGGGCACTATGGATGCTCCTAGTCAAAGTAACAGGGCTTTCAACACCGTCATAGTAAGGGGCAGGATCCTGCAGTTACCTTTCCTTGACCTCCTTTAAGTTTTTTTTTTTTTTTGCAGATTTCTTAGAAGTTTTATTTTCAGTAATAAAAACTCAGCTACTGAGAACATGGAAAAAGCATGCTTATTTAAGTGGAGAGTAGCTTACCTATATTGTTAGAGGCTCCCCACATACACAGACCAAATAAAAAGAGGCTAGTAATTACTCACATTGATTTAGAGAAATTAATTTAGAATATTCTTTTATGAAGCCCAGAAAAGTGGAAATGCTTTTAGAAGTTTCTGTCCCTTTGTCTTTATTCCTAAATCACATGTTCATAAAGCAGTATCTTCCCGGAACTTCAAATGGCATACTATGTGTCATTTCAAATAAAGTATCTTCAGACTTTAATATAAAAAATTTAATTCACATGTGAACCTGTGTGTGTGTGCATATGTCTGTCTGTCTGTCTTTCTCTCTGTGTGTGTATGTGTGTGCGTGTGTCTCTGTGTGTGTGTGTATGTGTGTATGCACGCACATGTGTGTACCTCTGTGTATGCACCTCTGTGTGCATGCCTGTATTAATGTGCTTGTGCCTGTAGAAACCAGATGAACCATGGGTATTATTCTTTAGGAGCTGTGCACTTTGTTATATTGAGACAAGAGTCTCTATGTGGCCTGGGGCTTGAAGATTAGACTAAACTGGCTGGCCCATGAGCCTACAGAATGCTCCCTTCTGTCTCTCCAAGGCTGGGTTTGCAAATGCCATTGGTTACCACACCCAGCTTTTCACTTGGATGCTGAGTTGCTTATCAAGTTTGTGTGGTCAACATTTTCTGGCCTGAGCCTTCCCCAGGCTCTCATAATTAGTAGCGTCTATAAAGTATATTTCCTATATTGAGGGATTCATTGCAACAGTTTTGTTCTTTTCTATTTAAATTAGTGAGGGACTGAGACTAGGAATTCTTTGTGGACAAGATGGTTGAGAATTTGGCACCGTCTTCCTTTCTGTTCTCTAATGTAGAGGCCGTACAGTTTGTGGATTGTAGGTTGGAAGTCTTAAACCTAGCCCATTAGTTTGCCTACCTGTTGTGTATCATCCAGCAAGCTACTCAACTGTAGTGTGCTCCAGTTCTTACTTACTAATTGAGGACTTACTTATGCCCACACCACAGGGAAGCTCTGGGTATTTATTGATTTCCTGCAGGTAATCAAAAAGGTCATCCAAAGAGCTGGTAGGTGTGTAGTAAATGTTTGATGTTACCACTAACTTGAATGGAAGAGATTGAAAAGTGCCAAGACTTCCCATTGTTCAAATCGGTGCTAATGGAACCAATTAAAGGCACTAAAGATGGGGATTTAGCTCAGTGGTAAAGCGCTTGAGGCCCTGGGTTCGGTCCCCAGCTCCAAAAAAGATTCTTAAAAAAAAAAAAAAAAAAGGCACTAAAGACATCTGGCATCTTCCATCTTCTTCCAACAGATTGTGGTATTTTAAGAATGCAAAAGGTGCACATCTGCTAAAATATGTGGGCTACTAGGCGAGTCACCCTACACATCTTTGGTTGATGGTTCAATCTCTGTGAGCTACCATGGGCTCTGTAGATCTCACGGTGTCCTTGACCCCTCTGGCTCATTTAATCCTGTCTCCAGCTCTTTCACAAGATTTCCTGAGCTCTGCCTGATATGTGGCTGTTTGTCTCTGCATCTGTTTTTATCCATTGCTGAGTAAATCTCTCAGGAGACAGTTATGCTAGGTTCCTGTCTGCAATAGCAAAGTATTGTTAATAGTCACCAGGGGTTGGCTCTATCCCGTGAGATGGGTCTTAAGTTGGGGCAGTCATTGATGGCTGTTCTCTCAGTCTCTAACTTTTCTCTTGAATATTTTGTAGGCAAGACAAATTTTGTGTTGAAGGATTTGGGGTTGGGTCCCCTAACAATAGGAGCAGGGATTGTCTTGGTCTCTGTTCCCTGCCATTGGATCCCCTTCCCCTAACTGGATTGCCTAGTTGGGCCTCAGTGGGAGGGGATGTGCTTAGTCAAGCTGGGGTAGATGTTCCAGGGTGGGTGGTACCCAAGGCTGTTTTCCCTTCTCTGATGAGAAGGGAAGGAGTAGTGAGGGGAGGAATTTCTAAGAGTGGGACTGGGAGGAGGAGGGGGGCTGTGATTGGGGTTTTAAGTGAATAAATTAAATAAATTAATGAAAAAGTGCACAAAAGGAAGGTGACCTTGACAAATCCTTATTTTCACTACAGAATACAAGATGAAACTTGTTCAAGTAAGAGAAGTCAAGCTTAGCAAGGTTTTTTTGGGGGGGTGTATTCTAGATGATATTGGCCAAGTGGAAGATGCTAATGGTAAAATTATAAAACAGAAAAAAATTAACATTTGCTAATGATATTATCTAAAATGGAGAATTTAAAATAAGCTGAAAATACTATACTCAGTGAATTGGAAGAAATAAGCCAAGCAGATGCATCTCCAATCACTCTGCACAGATTTGTACATCAGCAGTGATGCGGGTTAGCATAGAAAACATGTCACGGACATTAGAAAAATTAAAATAGAAGTAGGGCGAATACTCCTAACCTGAAATCCCAAAGCTCTAACGTCTGTGCGCACAGGTGTTAACTATCACACCTCACCTCAGGATGAACCCGGCAAAAATGCATGCGGCCTAAAAATCCGCACCTCTGTGTTGTTGTAAAAAAAATAAAAATAAAAAAATAAAAATGAAACGGTAAATGTTTTTCTCTGGGTGTTTTACCCTGCTTGGGTTCCACACCTCAGTGCCCCAGATATCTGCTGGATATCTTGGCAGAAACACAGCCCAGCCACACACTTTCTTACACTGAGACTCTTACATATAAAAACACACCACACAATAATCTTAGATCCAATTGGTAAGATATAATTGCCCACTTAAACATACAAAGCCCGGTACCATCTATCCCTTGCACCTTTTATTTACCAAGTCTCCAGCTTCTCCTTCTCCCACAACGACTCCTTGCTTCTCCTCTCTCTCTCTCTTTTCTTTACTCACTCTCCCAAATATATCAACTCTTTTCATGCTTTAGTTTCTCCTTCTCTTACAACGACTCCTAGCTTCTCCCCTCTCTCCATCTCCTGTCTCTTCTAACTCTTCTCAGTTCCCCATCCTGTCTCTAAACCGTTCCCTTCTCCTCAACTGTTCCATCCTCTCCCCCTCCTGCTCAGGTTCCACTGGCTCAACTGTCGCCAACTGTCCTCTCTAACCCTATTCTCTGAATCTAATCCCCCTCTTGCTCCTGACTTTTCCCTCTGTCCAAATCTCACGCTCTTGCCTTTATTTAACAAATTCAGAGAAAATTTCAAGGCAAACCACGACATTTCCCCCTTTTTGTCCAGTTAAAAAACCTTTCCCCTATACATAGGTGAACTAAGCATTATTACCATTCTGCAATTTATAAAACCAACAATATGCTGATCACCCAGTCCATCAATTCTGTTCATTAACCATGTTATCTATATTATATCTTGGCAAGCTTGTATACTATCTGATAACTATCCAATAAAATATGTATATTCAGATTTATACAGCCTGATAGGCTATGAGACTATAATCAGTCTTCAACCCCGTCAGAAATCTGGGAATGACCAAATATCTATACACATAGGAAGCCTAACACGGCTTCCAGAACTGAGAGGTTGTAGAGACAAATCTCCACTAGCACAGTCCCCTGTTAGCAACATGTGAGCACAAGTCTTCAGCCTTCTGGCCCAAAATCAACTGACAGACTCTTGAAATGCAGATTTTGAAGGGCTGATCACCCTGTCTTGGCAGAGTTTATCAGTCAACCATTCTGCATAATTTATCCTTTTCTGTACAGTATTAGTCTGCAGATGAAGCAGGCAGTTTTGTCCAGTGACTGCCTAGCCACAAAGTATTGCATCACCTGGAGGTAGAGATGTTCACATTCTTCGTTAAATCCACCGAAGGGGAACTGTTAGGAACAGATATGTCTCAACAAAAGATAAATAACCTTAAATCTCAAATTTTGTGGATTTCTGACGTTTTTGAAAACCACCTATCTATATAAGACAATCTGTTTTGTTGTCTTTATATCTTAATAAAATCTTGAAAGTTCTCTCAAAAAATCAGGGCCATGACTTTGCTATTTGGATCTTAACTCACAGGTGTAATCAACTCAGAAGTTTGTAACGACAACAATAGAAAGACTGGCTCTAAACCTTGTACTTTTAAACTCTTTTGACAAATAAATTCTATACCAAAGCAAAGATATGATTTCAGCTTAGTTACCAAATGAGATTATGACTGTACAATTCAATCTAGCTAATTCCTCCCCGTTAAATTACAACCAATTTTCAATTCCTCATAAAAACAACTTTAGAATAACCATTTTTAGCCCCCCCAAAGTCCAGAGAATTGGGGCGACGACTCCTCCATAACTTCTTCAAGCTGTACATGGGCGTTGAGATATCCTTGGGGGTAGGGGGTAGGAAGAATGAAGCAAATGCTGTAGCTGATGTGTGACTGGACCCAGCTGAAAGTCCTTGAGACCAGGATTCCAAGTAGGTAGGCATGCTCTGTAAAATACAACTCTCAAGACAAAAGTTTAGAATCAAGATATCTTTTTGTTTGATTCTCTTGAATAAATTTTTCAGGCGGTCTACCTCTATCAAATCTGATCAGTATGACTCTGTGAGGTTTCCAGAGCCTAATCACATTTTTTAAAAGCACAAAGACAAAATCTTTCTCCCAAAATACTGTGTTCCTTAGTCTGAAACCAGAAAAGCTTGTATCTTGCACTCTCTCCCAGAGTAATAATATAATCATAAAACTCAAAGTCACACCCATCATGAATATTAAACAATTTCTTTAGAAAGGAAGTAAGCTAAACAATGAGCCTGATAGCCTTTGTACTCTGTAATATCGGGAAATTATCCCAAAATATATCCATCTGTTGGGAATTTAACCCAAAATATATCCATCTGTTGGGAATTTAACCCAAAATATATCCATCTATTGGGAATTTAACCCAAAATATATCCATCTGTTAAGCTCCCTACCCAGAGTCACAGATTTTTCTTTAACTTCAATAACTTCTAAAATATATGCCTGCATTCACTCTCCTTGGTGTCACAGACATTTCATCACAACTCTCTACTTGGAGTAAATGATCAATTTTTCCCTATCCAAGCTCTGAATCGTGGATGAAAATCCCCACCTGATTCAGGTATTCTCTTTACTCTCTTCTTTCTAAAAACAAACTCAATCACCTTTTAATAATACCTGTAATTAAGAAGTAGCTTGTCTAACTATTATCTCAGGTTAGTTGAGTTCTAATAGATTTGTTGGGCGCCATATGTTGTAGGGATAGATGGTACCGGGCTTTGTATGTTTAAGTGGGCAATTATATCTTACCAATTGGATCTAAGATTATTGTGTGGTGTGTTTTTATATGTAAGAGTCTCAGTGTAAGAAAGTGTGTGGCTGGGCTGTGTTTCCGCCAAGATATCCAGCAGATATCTGGGGCACTGAGGTGTGGAACCCAAGCAGGGTAAAACACCCAGAGAAAAACATTTACCGTTTCATTTTTATTTTTTTATTTTTATTATTTTTTTTACAACAACATATGGCGCCCAACAAATCTATTAGAAAGGGATAGATGGTACCGGGCTTTGTATGTTTAAGTGGGCAATTATATCTTACCAATTGGATCTAAGATTATTGTGTGGTGTGTTTTTATATGTAAGAGTCTCAGTGTAAGAAAGTGTGTGGCTGGGCTGTGTTTCCGCCAAGATATCCAGCAGATATCTGGGGCACTGAGGTGTGGAACCCAAGCAGGGTAAAACACCCAGAGAAAAACATTTACCGTTTCATTTTTATTTTTTTATTTTTATTATTTTTTACAACAACACCTCTGACGGTACAGTAGTTCAGAGACATAGTTGATTTGTATTCAGACATTGGTGTCATCCCCAGCTATGCCATTGTACAGATATTTCAAAATGTGAAAAAAATGATATTTAAAACACTTCTTGTCACAAGCCTACAGGATAAGAGTTTCTCCCTTTTCTCAAGGGTAATTGAGAAGTGATTTGAGTAACTGAGTGTGTATACTATGTTTATGAACACAGTCTATAGTCACATGTGTCTCCAGTGATCTTTGTACTTGGGCAGAACCTGAAGCGTTCTGCGATGTGATCTGTGTTACCGTTGGCCTTACCCTGAGTCTGTCTGTCTGTGTCCTTTTCTCCTTCCACTTTTACGGGAGTGCGACTTGCTGTGGAAATCCAGGCACTAAGGTAGTTTGCAAAGGCGGTGGTACTTTGTGTGTTTATTTCCATGTCTCACTTGTAGCCCACGGTAATGCGGCTCTTCGTTCTAAGGTACTTTAGCGGTGGACTTTGCTCCTGTGGGGTCTCTTTGAGGTGCTTTTGACCTAGCGGCTCCTGTACGGTATTGGCAACCATAGGGCCTCTCTGCTGTGTGGAGTGTGTGAGGGAGGGATGAGGACTGTAGCTGGAATGTAAGCTGCTCTCTCCGTGCTGTGCTTTTGAAGAGTCCGTAGTGCCTCCTAGATGCTAAGCCTGGTCCAGCCTTTCCTCAGCTTAGGCTTTGCACGTTTATCTCCAGTATGTTGATGAGGTCTACAGCCCTCTGCCCCGAATGTGCAGGATCTCATTGGAAATGCTTATCTGTAAGGAGAGAGTTTTCTTCATGCTGAAATAGTAATATAAATTTCTTTTTCTTTCAGCTTCCTTTGCAGCCCTATTGCACTGGTAAGATTGTTTTTCTTCAATGATATGTATTATGTAAATGTTCATAACTTACTGAAGATATGGCCCATGTATTTAAAGGGATGGCTTCTATAGCAGAAGGATGGATGTATCTTATCTGTACTATGGTCTTCTGAAAGATTTGGTTCATTGATAGAATTAGAATAATAAAGCTGTTATATAAAGTATCTATTATTAAAGAGGCTATATTTGATACTCTAATTTGCTTAACATTAATATGGTATACATCTTGAATGTTAGATTGATGTTTTTAATCTTCTGGGTGGAGAGATGTATGAATTTTGTGAACCAGGCAGTTTCTGAATGGTACCCAATGGCACATTCAGTGCGTTCTATATTTTTATAGTACATCACTTAAAATATCGTTATGGTTTATTTTAATGTTAAAATCTAATTGGAATGTGTTTTCTTATGGCGAGGACTTTCAGTAGAATTGTTAAAACCTGATAGAAAACAAATATAGATACAATTGTTTTTCAGTCTTGTTGCAAACTGTCTGCAATCTGTAGGATTTTCCTTTGCCTTTAAAGTAGCTCTCATAGCCTCTGCACTGCTGCCTTGTGTTAATGTTTCCAGGAGCCACATAACGCAGCTCTTTGAAAATGATCGGCATTTTTCTCACCTCTCGACGCTGGAAAGGGAGATGGCTTTCCGCACTGAAATGGTTAGTTCTGTGTGTGTGTGTGCGTGTGTGTGTGTGTGTGTGTGTGTGTGTGTGTGTGTGTGTGTGTGTAGTAGTTCGTTGTAGTATTTTGGGACTCTAAATACTTTAAAGCTTTTTTGGCATGAAAATTTTCAACAAGACATTCCTAAATAAAAGGAGTAGACAGTTCTGCCTCCTTATCTTGTAGCTTCAACAACAGACAGCACACAGTCATCCACATTTCCTTACCCATCTCTGTTTAAAGGAAATTAGACTTAACTTTTGTGCAACTACATTTGAAGTTACTCAAAGGACTTTTTGTCCCTAGCAATTCCTTAGCACCATCAGATGAAAATGTTTGAATGAGCTGATCGGTGCTTGGAAGCAGCTGCTGTCCTAACTGAAGTTGCAGACTGCACTCAGGTTTACTGCTGGATTGCTGGGCCTTACAATCTGTAACTCCCTCTTTATATATATTTATATATACATATGCCAGTTCCTCAACATACATGTAGTATACATGTATGCTATATATGCTATATAGTCTTGTCTATGGCTGTAACTCATGTTCTCTTATCCTGTGTTTTCTGAAGACCAATGGAAAATATGACTACTTTCTCGAAGGACTACTTCACAGCTGATGCTGGACCCTTTTAATTGTAGCATCTCAAGGTTCACACAGGGCACTGGTTGACTTCTCAGATGTTCAGTCTGGGGAGTAGCTTAAGGAGTGGTCTGGATGAGTTGTCTTAGAGCCCATCTTGTTAGTATAGACACTGTCATTATTTTTCTGCACTTGCTGACTTGTAACCCTGGAAAGGATTTTCCTGCAACATTGCTCCAGTTTTTTTCTAGGCTTACTAGTTAGAAGAAAGACAAGAAAATGATCCATTCTTTTTCTCATAAAAATGAATTGATTCTCTCACATCTTCTAGTTAGAATCAGTAGACTGATTGGCACGTACTGTGTAACCCCTGGTGTCTGGAACTGGCCAGTCTCTGCACTTGGCTGTGCTGGCCTCGGTGTGACCTCACTCGTGTTTCTTTGGTGTTCAGGGCTTCTTTACTTTGGGTGCTGTATGACATATCCTACCCAGCTGGCAGCAGGCAGTTTTCCAGGGAGCTTGGGCTCTTTTCAGCTGTAGATGGCATGTGCTGACCAGGACTTCTGTGCCGCAGGTCCTCGCTGCTACTGTAAGGGGCCATGGAGACTTGGCCTTTCAGTGAGCAGAATTAGGAAACTGCTTCTTTTTAAATCAAAAAGACCAGTAAGTCATAAGTTTATATTAAGAATTTTAAATAAAAATTTAGGATTGGATCTTTTTTACTTGGTGTTAAATTTGTTTTAATCTGAGAATATTAATTTCAAATTATTTATTTAATAGAATAAAAATGTCAAGCTCAGTACTAGAAATATAATTATTAAACGAGTTTTAGAGTTTTCTGGAAGTCTGCCTCGATGCAATGCGATGCTGTGTTCCACATAGATCATCCAGTAGGGTCACTTAGTATTCTCTTCCAATTTGATAATTAATGCCCTTAAACATTTTTGTTACATAAATGTTTAGGTTGTGTGTTTTGTGATTAAATAACATGTTAATATGTTTCTAAAGTGAAAGAGACAGGAAGTACAGTAGTTTGAGGCTTCTGCCATAGCAGTATCTACCCAGGTTGAAGGAAAACAGTGGGGATCTGGCTTCGGACAGTCCCAGAGTCTAGAAGGGGCAGACCAGGCAGTCTCCATGAGGCCGACTGTTGTTTTCTGCCTGTCTGGGTGTCCGTGGTTTACTGATGCACTGCTCTTCAGTGTCCGCTTCTGTCCTCTTGGTCCTTTTGTCCTTCATGGACATCTTGAACAGCTTGTTCTTCCTGCCTTCAGTTCCTTAAGCACAGGGCTCATGGCGTTGGGTGTGTAATAGTGGGCATCAACTCAGAGCCCCCTGCGTGCTGGCGAGTTCTCTGCCAGGCCAGCCCCATCCTCAGCCCTGCCTCATATTTTTTTTGTTTCATGTCGTTTCAGCTTTGCTACAACCCCTTTCAAAGGAGCATGTCAGAGTAAACTTTCCTACTTCTCTCGAAATGCACCCTCCCGGTCCCCAGTGTCAGCTCTTGCGCTGTGTTGCTGTGGGAGAAAATGATCTGTAAAATTATTGTTTAATAGGAATGTGTATAATGTGCAGTCTTCTTAAAAAACGCATTTAGAGTTTTAAATGTGAACGTGGAGGAAACAAGGCTGACTTTATCTATTCAACTTTGGGTATTGAATACACTCTGCATACATGGCATATGCTGAATTGCATTTATACATATTTAAATTCTGATACGGTTTTTGAAGCTATTTTGCATTTGATTATTTTAATTATGATGAAATTCTTATAAAATGTACTTTTTTGTCGCCTAAGAATTTATAAATGATCAGAAACCTGTGAAATTAATTGTAGCTATTACCTGCTTGACTGCTCACTTTTTCAAAACCAGTACTCTTTTAAATATTTGTAATCTAAGAAGATGAGTAACTGTGTACTTTTTATTGTAACTGGAGTGTGTCCTTCTTTCAGGGGCTGTATTATTCTTACTTCAAGACCATCGTGGAGGCGCCGTCGTTTTTGAGTGGGGTATGGATGATAATGAACGACAGGCTAACTGAGTACCCCCTAGTTATCAACACCTTAAAAAGGTTCAACCTTTACCCCGAGGTGAGTTACCGCTGTGATGCTTCATGAAAAGTGCCTTCTAAAAATTACATGGGAGTCTAACTCTTACTTATTTTTTTTTTCTTTTTTTCGGAGCTGGGGACCGAACCCAGGGCCTTGCACTTCCTAGGCAAGGGCTCTACCACTGAGCTAAATCCCCAACCCCGGGAGTCTAACTCTTAAGGTCTGATTACCATGAGTCAGTCTTTCTCTACTGAGAGGACTTCACTTCTGGATCAGTGATTATTGATCAATCAGTATGAATGCCCTCCATAGTTCAGTGTTGTCCCACAAAGTACTGCTCTCGAGTATTTCCTGTGACCATATGCAGGTAGACGTTACACACATGGGATTGCAGGGTGTGCAGTGTCTTTACGTGTGCATTTTGTCTTTGGGGGATGTTTGTAGCCACCCTCTCCATCACTTTTATTTCAAGACAGGGTTCTCTGTGTCACCATGGCTGCTGGTGTGCCTTTTGTAACGGTGGTATGCATGATCTTTTACGGACCTCTGAACTTTTCACACTTGTGAATATTCTAAGCAAAGTGGCAGCAAACTTGCGTGACTCTGACTCTTTATTATACATATCTGCCTTATTTAGGTTTTCCTGCTTTAGTAGAGCACTACGACCAAAGGGAACTTAGGGAGGAAAGGGTTTATGTAGTTTATCTAATATTCCCAGTCCATTGAGAAAAACCAAACTGGGAATTCAAGGCAGGAACTTGGAAGCAGGGCAGGAACTGGAGAAGAGATCATGAAGAATGTTGCTTTCTGGCTTGCTCCCCACAACCTGCCCATGAGTGGAATGACCCACATGAGCGGGGCCTTCTCACATCAATCATTAATCAAAGAAAAGGTTCCACAGACTTGCTCACAGGTCAATCTATTGTCAGTGTTTTCTCAAATAAGATTCCCTCTTCTTGAAATGTCTAGCTTTGTGTCAAATTGATAGAAACCACCAGTAAAATACTTACTCATTTTCAAAGCTATAAATTTGTGAATATAGCCCGTCAGTTCAGCAGAATGTGCATTGTAATGATTTGGGGGCATATTGCCAAAAGCCTTCCATATAGGTTATACTGATTGAATCCCTGCCAACAGCAGTTTGGGAAATGTTGATTTGCATCCTTGCTGATTTTGATAGACAAGGAAATTATAAGTAGTTGGTGCATTTTATTTAATTCATGTATATGAATGCATTTCAGTGCTATATAAATATCCATCTCTACTTTGAAAAAGAATTCCTGTTTATGCCTCCTTGTATCTGTTTCTATTGGGTTTCTTAAAGACTCATTTTTTATACATAAGATGTTATGATTATGACATTAATGAAATATTTATCTTTTTAGCTATAGATATATATTTTCTATGCAACATTTTATGCCCATGAATCTTTTAACTTATTACTTTTAAATATGCATGTAAAATATTTATTCTTATAGTTATATACGTATGTTTATATTTTTAACTCATTTGGAATTTGTGTTGATGCATTTGTAGAAAAGGATATTCTTTATACTCGTCTTCGTAACTGCTGAGGACAGGCCCGTCTTCTCACACTGACTTGAAGTAGCTTTCTCTTCTAAATGCACAGTCAGTGGACTTATCAATGACTGTCACCTGCGTTTGGATTTTATGCTCAGTATTGCCTTATTGAGGTCCTGAAAGTGGGCTCTGAATGCAGATTTGCTTGTAGCCAGAGTATGAGGGAGTACCCTTGGGCTGTACCTGCAAGAGGGTGGTGGAGGCAGAAGGAGGTGAAGCAGGGTTGAGCTGTCTCTTCAAAAGACCAGCCCCAGTGAATCCCATGGCTTCTCTGGGCTGGGATAGCTTACTTAGCACAGTTATGCTTCCTTTGGCAAAGGCCCCTGAATACACATCACTTCTATTGATTAGCTTATCACAGGCTGCAGTTTCCCTCGTGTGACCTTGAGCACATTACTTTCTTCAGCCCAGAGCAGTTCTGTAGAGTGGTCAGTGGCTGGGCTGGGAGCGCCTCTGCCTGGAAGGCGGATCAGCTTCTGTCTGCTGCCTCACGTATGACATTGATCAGTGTGGGAATGCGTCTGCCAGTGTCTGCTATTTTAGTTACTTTCCGTGAGAGACCTTTATATTCACCAGGACATTCCCCCTTTATTCTTCTATTTCTCTAAATTAATCAAAGATAGTGGGATTTTGGCTGGGATTGTTTTATCTTTTTTTAAAAAGATTTATTTATTATATATAAGTACGCTGTCACTGTCTTCAGACACACCGGAAGAGGGCGTCAGATCCCATTACAGATGGTTGTGAGCCACCATGTGGTTGCTGAGATTTGAACTTAGGACCTCTGGAAGAGCAGTCAGTAGTGCTCTTTGATTTTACATCTTGAAAAATTAGACATACACATAATTTGTTTAAGTTTTTTATATTTCCTGGTAGAATTTTATATTTTTTAAAAAGTGTTAATCTTGAAGATTTTTTTATTTAGTTTTTTTTCTTACCTGTGCATCACCAGTAAAAGACTTGACTACCCGAAGAGTCTGTGGGAGAGGCTGGGCCTCTTTAATTACAGTCCTTGTGGGGGAGGCTGAACCTTGCTTAACTAGATATAGAAGGAGCCAAACAGCAGGAGCATGAAAAGACAGTTTGACAATTATGAAAAACTCAAAATATATCTAGTAATGAAAACTTATTCCCTTTCATTTTGTTTGTTTTTTGTTCTGTTTGTTTTTTTTTTTAAATCAAGACAGGATTTCTCTGGGGAATCCCTGGCTTTCCTGGAACTCACTCTGTAGACCAGGCTATCGTTAAACTCAGAAACATCTTCCTGCCTCTGCCTCCCGAGTGCTGGGATTAAAGGAGTATGCCACTACTGCCTGACTTGGAAATTATTTCTTATGATGTCTTTATTTTTTTTAAAAGGTGATTTTAGCCAGCTGGTACCGGATTTATACCAAAATAATGGATTTGATTGGTATTCAAACCAAGATATGCTGGACAGTCACCCGAGGAGAAGGACTCAGTCCAATCGAAAGCTGTGAGGGTGAGCTCCTTTTCATGTCGTCTGGTCGTCTGTTGGCCTGCAGTCGGCTTACTGCAATCTCAGTGATATAAGTAGCAGACATTTTATTGTGTTCTTGGATTCTGCAAGTCGACAATTAGAGCAGGCTGGTTTGCTTCCATGGTCTTCACATGGCTGGGAAAAGTGAACTGAACAGGAAGCTATTTTGGTCATGTTTTGATCTTTGGGTGGAATAGTTCAGGTATTCAGAGAATATTCAGGAATGTTTAGATGCCACCTTTCCAGGGATTTTGAGCTTTTTTATAGCAAGGTACCTGGCACAAAGTAGCTGTGCTCTTCCCAGGGTAGCTTCACTCCGGCCGATGGCTGTGGCTGCTGAAGCGCTCTTCCCAGAGGCAGGGCTGTTGCGTCTGCCTTACTCTGCTGTAGCCCAGCCTACCCCCGTTACCTCCCTAAGGTGTATCAGCAGGCTTGCAGCCCTGTCTGCAGACCGGCATAGCTGAGTAGTGCTGTTCTCATCACTGTTCTGCATGCCTGTCCTGTTTTCATATGGGAACCAAGGAAACCATTTATCTGGCAACCGTTTCACAGTGAGCACAGTTTCATGTAAATTGCCAGACTCATAACATAATTTGTGGCTAGAACATATGCTTTGTTTATTTTTAAAGGACTGGGCGATCCTGCTTGCTTTTATGTTGCTGTAATTTTTATGTTAAATGGATTAATGATGGCACTATTCTTCATATATGGCACATATTTAAGGTAAGATATCTTAGAACGTATTTGCAAAATACAATGTTATTAGTAATTATTGATAACTTATTGCTCAATTTTAATAGTGTTTTTGAAATACTTATGTAAACACATTTCAGATTGTTTTAGAGCAGTGATTCTCAACCTTCCTCATGTTGTGACCCTTTAATACAGTTCCTCTTATTGTAGTCATCCCCAAATCATAAAATTACATCACTATTACTTGAAAACTATAATTTTGCTACTGTTGTGAGTTATAATATAAATATCTGGTAAGAAACGACCCCCAAAGGGGCATATCTCTCAGGCTGAGAACCATGTTTTAGAGACTTAAATAGGATATGGTAGGCGTATGTGGTAAGTGCTAATGGTTCACAGGCCTGTGACCATCTGCAATATGCATAATTTTTATGAAATAGAAAAGTGTCACTTTTATCAGATGATAGTGATGTCCACTGCTTTGCTAGTGTTCAAGGGTAAGTGTACTCCACGCAGTCCGCCTGTCTTCATAGTTAAGCAGAGTTCTTGCAGTGGAAGTAATGATAGTCTTTAAAGGTCTTACGTTTGTATTTTCCTTTGCACTTTGATGATAAATTGCAATATGTGTATGCTTCTCTGAACTATTGTATTTCACTTGTGTGTACATGCATGTGTGCCTATGTGAGTGCAAGAGTTTGGAGGTCAGAGGACCATGTTGAATGTCTTAGGTACTGCCAAACATTTGAGACTAGGTCTTTTGCTGGTGATTCCTCAAGTAGGCTATGCTAGCTAACTGATGAACCCTGGGAATCAGTCTGTCTCCTTTTCCTGAGAGCTAGGATTACCCACCTTTCCTCATGGGTTGTAATGGATTGGGCAGAGGTCCTCACGTTTGCAGAGCAAGCACTTAATGCCTGAGCCATCTATCTCCTCAGCCGCTTGAGCTTGTATGACCTTGAGAAGATCTGAGACATTTCTGTCTACTGCTTGCTGACTGACTAGTGTAGGACTGAGTGCATATGAATGTGGTTTTCCACTGGAGTTAATGGAAAGGAGTTGGGCTCCTGTAGGGTCCTGTTATCTTCTTTGCATTTTCAGTTTAACGGCTTGAAGACCTATGTTTTTAGGTCGGAGTTTGAGGTCACAGTAGTTACTTGATAAGTGCTTATCAAATGGAGAAGCAACTAGGTCATATTGAAATATATTTGCAATTTATAGTTTTATAAATATATTTATAAATAAACATTAAATATATATCTGTAAATAAATTGTATTATATAATATAATTACATCTGTATAATTATATACATTATATAAATGTAAAAATATAACCAGAAATATTATATAAATATTTTATATGTACTTATAGATATAAGCATCTATTATTTATAAAATAAACATAAATATGTAAATAAATATATTTATAGACACATAAGTATATATTTATATAGATTTAAAATACAGACACTTTACTGTATTTAGGAGACAATTTAAGATAAAGCAAATATGGTTACTGTTAGGTGTCACAGATAGCTCTGCTTTTATTGTTGAAAGACTCTCACCCTTGACTAGAGGAACACTCACAGTGATTTCTTACCGTGTTTGTTGTAACTTTGTATCAAGGGCTAATGGGGTGATATCTGCAGAGAATAGAGGGTTCTGGTACTGTTGAAGGGGTCTCAGTGGCACTGCCATGTGCAGCTTTCTTAAACTTCAGCCATACCTTTCCTGGTAAATAAACACTTCTCCGTATAGGCAGTGTGTGTTCAGTCAACACCTAAGATACATGTTCTTAAGAGAGTGGGCCATGACAGGATTGGAGCAGGCAGAGAGGCGAGCATGGTGGCCTAATGCGTATCAGTGGGAGACAGAGGCAGCAAGAAAGGGAGGGAGTCTGGAACCCTGAGGAGGGACAAGCTTGTTCTGACTAGCCCAGCTCTGAAGAGTAAGAGGGTTTAGATAGGTGGAACTATCCAGGAGGTGCATCCCACCGTGAGGTAGAAGCTGGAGCAGACAGCAAGCTGACAGTTTGATCCGAGTGTCCATGTTCCCCAGGGTCAACCAAAGCTGCAGCTGTGTGTGGGCTAGATAGGCCTTAGTGCAAGGCTGTTTCAGACTTACTCTCAAGTGAGTGAGGAAGTTAGCAGGTTAACAGACGGTGGGTCATGATTCAGGTTGAGTGACTCTTAGAAGATCCCTAAGTGTCATCTGTCCCCAGAGGCA